>NC_058081.1:691330871-691632964 GCF_014858855.1 Bufo gargarizans
CCCTTGAAAAATTATGATTGATGGCCTGCTGGTGACCCTCAAAAACATTAGGAGCAAGGGCCTGCTGGTGACCTTATTAAACATTAGGGGTGAGGGCCTGCTGCTGATCTGACCATCTAAAACATTAGGGGTGAGGGTCTGCTACTGAGCTGACCCTCTAAAACTTTAGGGGCGAGGACTTGCTGCTGATCTGGCCATCTAAAACATTAGGGGTGAGGGTCTGCTGCTGATCTGACCATCTAAAACATTAAGGGTGAAGATCTGCTGCTGAGCTGACCATCTAAAACATTTGGGGTGAAGGTCTGCTGCTGAGCTGACCCTCTAAAACATTAGGAGTGAGGGCTGCCTAATAAGCATGTTGATATGATGGAGGAGGACAAGAAAAGGAAGATTGAACCATATACCCTTTTTTGCGGTGGAAGGGGTGCATGTGAATACAGTGTATTCAATACACTATAAAAGCCACATTTAAAGTGTCTTTATGTTCAGCCGCTTTCCTCTGGTAGAGTAGAGAAGTCAGGGGCAATCCAGGCCTTGTTCATTATGATAAGAACAATAATAACCTGTCAGCATTTTCAGTTGACAGGCGGATGCGCTTATCAGTTATTATGCCCCCAGCAGCAGAAAATATCCACTCTGACAAAACGCTGGCGGCAGGGCAGGCCAGCACCTTCAAGGCGTAGAGCGCCAGTTCGTGCCACATGTCCAGCTTGGACACCCAATCGTTGTAAGGCACAGAGGGATCACTGAGGACGCTGACACAGTCTGCTACGCACTCCTTCACCATCTTTTAAAACTTTTCCCTCCTTGCAACACTAGGCTGCGCATCAGTTTGAGGGTGCTGGCGGGGTGTCATGAATCATTCCCAGACCTTGGAGAGTGTTGCCCTGCCTCTGTTGGAACTGCTGTATGTTGTCCTCGTCTCCCCTCCTCGGTTGCCCAAGGAACTACGTACTCTGCCGCCATCATTGTCAGCTGGAAATGTTTGTAGCAATTTTTCCACAAGGACCTTCTAGTGTTGCACCCTTTTGCTAATCCTCTCCACCACAGGAATGAGAGATGAGAAATTCTCTTTGTAGCAGGGGTCAAGAAGGGTGAACAACCAGTAATCGGTGTTGGTCAAAATGCGTATAACGTGAGGATCATTGTCACGGTAAGGGAAGGTAGAAGGAAGTGCACCCCCTAGACTGCCACCCTCAACCCTGTCCCTGCTTACTTGCACCACCCGCCCTAGGTGATGGGGCACAACTGGGCGACGGTCCCTAACCTCCGTAAGTGCCGGGTAGAGGAGGAAAGGAACAGAGAGGGTACCAGACAGCTAGGCAGAGAACGGTATGCGAGATGCAGGCAGACAAATGGACAAGGAAGAGGACAAGAGAGAAGTACCCTGTGAAGGAGAAGGCAAAGGCGGGTCAGCTAGCCGAGGTCAGTCCGGGAGGTCACGTCAATACAAAGGAAAGAGGCAGGTGGCAAATCCGAGAATGAGCCGAGGTCAGAATCCGAGATGTAGCGTCAAAACCAAGGGAGCAGACAAAGAGAGGTCAGGAAACGGTCAAGGTCAAATTCCAGAGGTCAATCAATAGAGTAACTAACAATACACACAGCCTAGGAGACTAAAATCACAGGCAGCCTGTAGCCAGCAGGCCGCCTGTATTTATAGTAGGGAGTGAGGGTCATGTGACGTGGCCAGAGTCACATGACCGACAGACAAACAAGTCGAGCACCGAGTGATCAGCTCGGCGCTCAAGGCAGACCTAGGAGCAGGGAGCCTCCCAGCTAGCCAAGCCGTCCTGGGAACGAGGCCAAACATAGATCCTTGCTCCCGAAGCTAAGCAGTAGGGCTGCGGATGATGGGAGACCGAGTGCGCCTTCGGTGCCCCGTTACAGTCATAGAAAGGCACCATAACATAAAGTCAGCCATGTGTGCCAGAGTCCCAACAAACAAGACTTTGCTGTCTTCATCAGGAGGATGACTCTCAATCTCCTCATCCTCTTCCTCCTCTTCGGCCCATCCACGCTGAACAAAAGGAATACACGTGTTATGGGTACTACCCTCTGTAGCGGAGGCAACCGTCTCCTCCTCATCATCATCATCATCTAATTTGCACTGAGAAGACGTACGGAGGGTGGTCTGGCTATCACCCTGTGTACTGTTTTCCCCTGTTTCCACCTCTTCCACATGCAAACTGTCCGCCTTCATTGTGAGCAGTGAGCACTTCAGTAGACACAGAAGTGGGATGGTTACGCTGATAATAGAGGCAACGCCGCTCACCATCTGTGTTGATTCCTCAAAGTTGAGTAAAACCTCACAGAGGTCAGACATCCATGCCCACTCATCGCTTGTGAAGAGCGGAAGCTGACTGGAAAGGCGACAATCATGTTGCAGCTGGTATTTCACTGCTGCCCTCTGCTGCTCACAAAGCCTGGCCAACATTAGAATGTGGAGTTTCCAGCAATTGCTCACGTCGCACAACAGTCGGTGAGTGGGCAATTGCAAGCACTACTGCAGCGTTGCCAGACCGGCAGCAGCTGTAGATGACTTTCGGAAATGGGCACACATGTGGTGCACCTTCAACAGTAGCTCAGGCAAATTGAACCACTAAGTTGAACACGTGGGCTAGGTATGATATGTGTGTGAGCTTGCTGAGCTCCAAAGCCACCACTAAGTTACGGCCATTATAGTCCCTTATACCCTGCCACAGTTCTGTGGTGGTGTGCTGTTTGTCACCTAAGCAAATTAGTTTCAGCACAGCCTGTTGCCGCTTCCCCACTGCAGTGCTACACTGCTTCCAGCTACTGACTGATGGATGACTGGTGCTGCAAGATGAGAATTCAGAGGTGGAAGTGGGGGAGGAGGTGGAGGAGGAGAAGGGGGGGTTTCAGCCACTAATGTAGGTGGTGGTGGAAATCCTGATGGTAGTAGGGCCCGCAATCCTTGGCGTCGGTAGCATCTGTGCCATCCCAGGGTACGACTCGCTCCCGGCCTCCACAATGTTCACCCAGTCTGCTGTCAGGGAAATGTAGGGTCCCTGGCCAAAAGCACTTGTCCATGTGTCAGTCGTTAAGTGGACCTTGCCAATAACTGCGTTGGTCAGGGCACGGGTGATGTTACGGGACACATGCTGGTGTAATGTGGGGACGGCACAATGATGGAAAAATAGTGGCGATGTGGACTGAGTAACGAGGGACAGCCACCGCCATCAGACTGCGGAAAAGCCTCACAAGCATAAATGGCAACATTTCCAGGGCCAGCAATTTGGAAAGGTGCGCATTTAGTGCTATGGCCTGTGGGTGGGTGGCTGGGTATTTGCGCTTTTGTTCAAAGGCCTGGGGTATGGACATCTGTATGCTGCGCAAGGACACAGAAGTGGATGCAAAGGTCCAGGTGCAGGGCGGGAGGAATCGGAGCCTGCGTCTTGGACAGGGAATTGGCCAGCACATAACACAGGGGAAGAGGAGGCAGTGGTGTTACCCGCAGACGCTGATTGTGGACCCAGGCGTTCGGCCCACCTATTAGGGTGCTTTGATGCCATGTGGCGGATCATGCTGGTGGTGGTGAGGTTCGTAGTGTTCACACCCCTGCTCATTTTGGAACAGCACAGGTTGCAAATGACAATTCTTTTATCATCTGCACTTTCCTCAAAAAAGCGCCAGACTGCAGAACACCTACCCCTTGGCAAGGGAGGTTGCCGCAAGGGGGTGCTCCGGGGAACAGTTGTGGGCCTGTTTTGTGTGGCCTGCCTTCAACCTTTTGTCACCCCACTGCCTCTTCCAGCCTGTTGCGGTGCTGCAAATGCCTCTCCCTCTGTACTGCTGTCCTCGCTCGGCTCGCTACCTTCCCAGGTTGGGTCAGGGATTTCATCGTCCACCACCTCCTCTTCCACTTCCTCACTCTGGTCATCCACCTGACTTGTTGACCTAACAACAACCTCACTTATTGGCAACAGTGTCTCATCATCATCCACCTTGTGAAACACTAATTGCCGTTCCCCACCGTCATTCAAGCGGGCTTGGCGAGAGGCCCAAATCAAGGAATGGCGATGAAAAGAGCTACTCGAAATATTCAAGTGTGGGATCACTTGTTTGCCAAGACTCTCCATGGTGGGAAGAAGGAGCATCAGACTCTTGGCTACTGAGACTGGACTTTGTGGAAGACAGGGTGGTGCTTAACCAACTGGAAGCATTATCTGCTGCAATCAAAACGACTACCTGGTCGCACAGGTGTGACATCGAGAGTGGTGTCCTGCGCCACCCTGCAAACTGGGACCTGAAGCTAGATATCGTGGATGAGTGTGTTTCTTGTGCTCTGACAGCAGGCACAGCAGGCATGGCCTCTGCATGCACCATCAGCAGCACGGCCACTTCCTCATCCCTTACTGCTTGCCTTGAGCATATTAAATGGCATATATGCCTGCAAGTATGTCACACGTAGCGCAGGTTTTGTAAGTGTATGTGCAAGTAAATAAGACTGAATGTCACAGATATTTAGGATGCGCAAACGTTATACAGAAGATGTAGCGCAGGTAATGTGACTGTCACCAGTAGTGAAAAAATTTGGCTGAATGTGACAAATATTTAGGATGCGCAAAGGTTATATAAGAGATGTAGCGCAGGTAATTTCACTGTCAGCAGCAGGGAAAAAATTTGACTGAATGTGACAGATATTTAGGATGTGCAAACGTTATACAGGAGATGTAGCGCAGGTAATTTAGCTGTCACCGGTGGGGGGAAAAATTAGACTGAATGTGACAGATATTTAGGATGCGCAAACGTTATACAGGAGATGTAGCGCAGGTAATGTCGCTGTCACCAGCGGCCAAACAATTGCGCTGAATGTCACAGATATTTAGGATGCGCTAATGTAACACAACAGATGTAGCAGAGGTTGTGTCACTGTCAGCAGCAGCCAAACAATTGCTCGCAATTTAGGGCAGGTTGCGCTAATAATATATATAGAACCCAGATAAAACAATAGCCCTTAAAAGGAATTATGGGTCTATAACATCTTTCAACACAAAACAATTCCTGTCCCTACACTAGCTCTCCCTTCTGCTTCAGCTCTTCCTGACTAAGACTGAGCCGAATCACGCGTTCCGGCCAGCCAATCACTGTAATGCCAGTAACAAACATGGCTACTGCATTACAGTGGGTGCCAGTACTTCCCTGCACGTTTATTGGTTGCGTAGCAGCAAACAAACGTGCGGGGAGGAGACTTGAGCATTGCGCTCGAGCACACGCGGTGTTCGACCGAACACTACAATGTGCCGAGCATCGTGATGCACAAGTCAAAATGGTGTTCGGCCGAGCATGCTCGCCTAACACTATATTCTAAAGTTTTCAAACCAGCACCTGGATCTGAATACTTTTGTGATTGCATGTAACTAAAAATATAGTATAGCCGCTGAGTTATACAATAGATTTGTATCTGTATAGCACCACCTGCTGTTTGTTATTTTAATTGCAGATAGTCCACCTCACTGAGGTGGTCGCACGTGCTCATTATAAATCTTCAGCTGTCACCAGGCTTCTGTTGGAATTTGTTGCATTTACAGGGAAAGAGCTACAGCAGAAAGGTCACTCCCTGAGCTGCCAGCCTGAATTAAATCTAGCAGAACAATCGAAGCAATGACTGGAGAGATCTCTGAATCCATGTGATGTACGGGGCTGGTTCTAGCTTTGTTAGAAACAGACTGTCATGTACTATATGGTGTCTGATTTCTATCAATCAAGGCATAGCCCTTTTAATCTCTATCTACTTCAGGGTCTTGGTCTCAAGATAGAAGCAGATCCCAGAGGAGGGACCACCATCCATCGGACATTTATGGTGTCATAAATGTCTCAGATGGGATTCCCCCTTTAAATAAAATTTAAAAAAATGCAAAATTGGTATCATTTCAACTTTAGCACGATAGACACTATAAAATAAACGTGTTGTTCGTCTCACACGGATACTAGAACTGATGTTTTTGGCTAAACAATAAAAAGAAATTAAAATGCTGTAAGTATCCTAAACTGATGCCAATGAAAACTACAACACTCCCTACAAAAACCAAACTTATTCATGATCAAACACAAATTTCTTTAGTTACGAATATAAAAAAAAAAAAAGATTATCTTCTATCCTCCAGTCCCTATGGTAAATCCTTCTGAAGAAGGAAATTACCTCTAATAATGGCCAATGCTGCATAATGTAATCATATCCTATGCAAATACTTTCCAATATAATTTTCTATATTCCTATGGGAAAATAGCTGAAAACACGGCACACACATTTCTAACACTGATTGTGACATAACTTTGACCCTTTATTGTATCATTCTGTCTCTGTCACTTCCAGGACCATTGGCTGAACTAGGGGAGGGGGGAAAACTCTTGTAAAAACAGCCCTGAGAGAAAAAGCCTACCCGCCCGCAAATGAAGTTTCAGTCTCAGCTCTCATTCGCTTGCATGGCATCTCAGCTGCAGTACCCCAGCAGAGCCACCAGGGGTGTACCTGCCATAGAGGCAAACCACGCAACTGCTATTAGAATAGTGGGAGGAGGGTCCTGACCTGGAACTGAATCTCATTGCATTTTCCATCAGATGCCACTAGGGGGAGCACCGTGCAAAGTGCTTATTTACAGCTTCCTATTAAAATCAATGGTAACTGTATACAGTCCAATGCAGTTAGCTCACCTTAGTGGTGGCTTCAGGCAGACATAATATATCAAGGGTCATTTATTAAAACCATGTGTCAGACTGGTGTTTGACAAAATGTGTGATTTTTTTGCTTTAATTCTGACGCTCATGCCACATTTCAAAGAGTAGGAGGGGCATGGAAGGGAGGAGACGGGCTGCTTGCAAGACTTCTGTGGGCCAACTCACTTAACAACACGTGCACCTGAAAACTTGGGCACATTGCAACATAAATGCATAGATGTAGCAGGGTTAAAAGGGTTTTCTGCCATTTTAATACAGATGACTTACCCTCTGTATAGGTCATCAGTATGTGATCGGTGGGTATATGACACCCGGGACCACCTCTTATCAGCTGTTTGAGAGCGTACTGGAGATCCTGTGAGCCCAGCTGACTTTTCTAAGCTGACCAAGCACAGTGCCAGACATTGTATAGTGGCTGTGCTTGGTATCACAGCTCAGGCCCATTCACTTCTATTGGGCTGAGCTGCTCCTAGGCTAAAACGACTAATGAACGTGTTGTCAATGGCCTAAGCAGAGAGAAGGCCGCGTCTTTCACAGGAGCACTGGTACCTTCTCAAACAGCTGATCAAAGGCGGTCCCGGATGTCGGACCCCCTACCGATCAGATCCTGAGGACCTATCCAGTATTAAAAGGTCAGAAAACCCCTTTAACGCTTTATGACCGTGACTGTTAACTCTGCTACATCTGTACTCCACTTCCTGCTGAAACAGATTTCAGTTCTGGCGCACGGATGTGAGAAAATGCAACACATGTATTAATGGGTGTGCAAAACGGAACCCTTTACAAGACACTCTGTTTTACTCCGTCCTAATACATGTCTATGGGGGCACATTATGCATGACGGAAAAAGTGTCCTAGAGTTACGTTATAACAAAACCTATAACGGAATTCAATGACGCCAATGCGAACTCGCCCTAAGCCAGATCTTCTTCCAGCTGGGTATTCACTAAGGCTGGTGTGTTAAATGACCCCCACTGTGTGAATGCAAGCAGAAGATTTATCAATGTGGTGTAAGTAGATTGAGAAACATTATGAGCATCAGTGTTGATCACGAATATTCAAATTGCGAATTTTAATCGCGAACATCGGCATTTCAAGAATTTGCAAATATTTAGAATATCGCAAAATATATCCGTAATCGCGAATATTTGTTTTTTTCTTAAATAACAGTGTATGCGGTTTTTTTTTTTATGCGAATTTTCGCAATCAAGAAAATAATGCCTGCAGATCACAAATTCGCGAATTCTCGAATATATGGTGAATATTCGCCCAAATATTCACGAAATATCGCGAATTCGAATATTGCCTCTGCCGCTCATCACTAATGAGCATAAGAAGAAACCGCCGCACTCTGTGTCTTCAAGAAGTTGCTGTATTTATTTTTCACCAAACAAGTGACGTTTCGACTCAATGAGTCTTTTTCAAGCTTGAAAAAGACTCATAGAGTCGAAACGTCACTTGTTTGGTGAAAAATAAATACAGCAACTTCTTGAAGACACAGAGTGCGGCGGTTTCTTCTTATCTTCTTGGTATTGGGAGCCCAGCAGGCCAAAGCTCAGCACTGCGGCACCACCAACAAATGGTCCATCTGAGAGGTCTCAGTGCGTAGTGATGTCTTATCCCCTTATTTTCTCTGCTCAGCATGAGCACCATATTTATGAAGTGAATGAGGTGGAGATGACTATAAAAAAAAAAAAGAATCATTGTGTTTTATTAAAAGTTACTTCCAAAAATAGTAAATTCCCCAGAAATCTGGAGAGTTATGCTTTCCATTGCATGTTGCCTGAAAGTATTTAAAGCATGTATATTGGGAAACTGGGTGGGTTTTGCTATGGAGCCCTTGAAGGCCTGGGTACACCCCTGATGGCCACTACATAGTGGACAGAACCTTTTGCTCCCAGCTACTGTATAGTTTTTGGTTCCATCGGTGGGGGAGACAATGTGTTGGACCCGAACCGATCTGATATTGATGCCCTGTCAATGTCTACGTGCCAGAAATACCTTTTAATTTTTTTTTTAGTAAAAGTGGGGCCCCAAATGGTGAACTATCATACTAATAACACAGTCACATTCAGTCAATTTAGATGATTATATTCAGAGAGCTGCAGGGCTGCCCCAAGATCTCCGCACACACATGCACCCACACATTACATGGATATACTATATTGGTACATGGCACTTGTCACTATACCAGGAACAACTATTGCCTTCACATCGGTACTGAACAAAACGCATGATACAAAGACTAAAATTACTGATAATACCACCGATATAAAGCCCAGACACCATGACCTCTAAACTTGCCACTCCATATTGACAGCATAATATTTTCATTCTGTCTCTTGATATAAAGCACTCTTCAAAGACCAATGTTACCGCCATACAATGGCTAAATATTACTTCTATACTGTTATAAAAAAAAAATCCAAGACTGATATTACCAAAGATCCAGTACCACCATAGGAGGCCCAAATAATACCAGTACATCATGACAACTACATTGTGATTCAATAATACCACCATACTTTTACTTTATAAAAAACACTATATAAAGACCAATATTACTAATAATACCTCTGTGAAATGTCCTAATAATATTGCCACACCATGACTTACAGGTGAAATCTTCTGTGATTGGAGTAGTTAAACTTTCCTAAGTTTTGCATCTGGCCCAGACCGCCATGACAACTTCTTTTGATCACAACTCATTTCTGTATAATTTGCTACCCAGACATCTTTGGCATCTCACTTTTCCAGCACCCAGTGTTCGATAGGTGTGGTACCTGCCCCTATTTCTAGAACGGGGTCCCCAAAACGAAGGAAAGAGCACTGCACACCTTTAGGGAAGTTTTAGAAATAGCTAAGCTAGCTCAGGTATTTTTGTCACAAGAAATGAATGTTGAGTGGTCGTGCGTGGACGATGTGCCCTTGTTCACTTTAGTGACCCCTAACTAGAGGCTCGTCCCCGCCTGCCATTGGCTGTGTACAGGAAGAAGCAGCAACGGCGGTGTGGGGACCAGGAACGGTGCAGGGAGAGGGGTAAGTATTTTCCCTGTGAGGGGCCCAGCACTAGGGGGGGTGGGAGCTGTTTGTGATATTGGATAACCCCTTTAATTTAAACAATAGGTTATTTTCTGGTGACGCATTAATTTTAACATGAAAATCTGAAATCTATAAAATAATATAGGGTAACTTGTACATAATACTGGTATAATCTATGAGTCATGGTGTGCACAATATCTTCTGATGGAGAGTGCCTTAAACAGCATGAGGGGTATGGTGTACACAAACACGGAGGTAATGACATTGCAGAAGGTTTTTAAAAAACCCATAAACATTACTGAACTGGTACATTAAATCCTAGACAGAAACGTAAATGAACCTTATCTCTCCTATGTTGCTTATTTAAATCTATGTTATGCACTCTTGTTTTACTGCCCGCACTTCATTCATTTAGATTTTCAATCTCCCTCTGAATAAATTCAGCTCATAGCCTTCCCATGGGTGTATTGAAAGGATTTGTGTTTTGCACAGGTTTCTTTCTTGCTTTGGTCAGTTTTATACAATATAGATAGTACAGATGTTACTTTAAAGTCGCTACCGGGCCCAGGAGCCTAAGGGGGCCCAAAGATCCTTGTGCCACATAAGAAGACACCGGTATTATAGAAAGTGCATGCTGGTCAAGTCAGGGGCGTACCTAGAGCATTTGGCACCCGGGGCGAACCCTTTGTTTGGCACCCCCCCCCCCCCCCCAAGAAAGTTAAGAAAACATGCACAAACTTTTTTCAATGTTTTCAATAATATTTATTACAAAACATTCAGACATCCGCATGTGTTTTGCGGATCCGATCCATGTATCAGTGGATCCGTAAAAATCATACGGACGTCTGAATGGAGCCTTACAGGGGGGTGATCAATGACGGAGGTGATCAGGGAGTCTATATGGGTGATCACCCCTCTGTCATTGATCACCCCCCTGTAAGGCTCCATTCAGACATTCGCATGTGTTTTGCGGATCCGATCCATGTATCAGTGGATCCGTAAAAATCATACGGACCTCTGAATGGAGCCTTACAGGGGGGTGATCAATGACAGGGGGGTGATCAGGGAGTCTATATGGGGTGATCAGTGGTTCATAAGGGGCATCTCCTCTCCTACACAGCGCCACATACCTCTTACATCCAGTGATGTCACCTTTGATGTAGACGTTCTCTTTCCTCATCTTCTCCATTCAGACCAGACCGCCATGATGATTTTTCTGCCATCTCCCGTCTCTGCAGAGATTGAGAAACAGACATTAGTTTCCTGCCACCCCCAATACTATACTGCAGAAACAGTCCCCCTGGGAATACTACTATAGTGCCCTAGTAATCATGTTCCTCATATCCCCTAGTAGTAGTAAAGCTCCCCATAATACCCCCTAGTGGTACTAATTTTCCCTATAATATGACAGTACATGAAATACCCCCACTTAGTGCCCGCAGTTGAGCTAATGTCCCCATAATGTATGCCAGTATAAAATACCCCTATATAGTGCCCCAGTAAATGCCCTCATACTGCTCCTCTCCCCCTTCCCCATAGTGTCCCCCATAATATGCCAGTAAAAAAATGCCCCTTAGTGCCCCCAGCAGATGCCCCTATAGTGCGCCTCCCCCACAATGTGCCAGTAAAAAAATGCCCCTTCTTAGTGCCACCATATGCCTCAATAGTGCTCCACTCCCCCATAGTGCCGCTCTCCCCTATAGTGCCTCCCATAATGTGCCAGTAAAAAATGCCCCCTTAGTGCCACCAAATGCCAGTGCCCCCCATAATGTTCCAATACAAAAGACCACTTTAGAGCCCCCACTTCCCCATAGTGCCCCCAAATAATGCCCCTATAGTAACACCAGATGCCCCATAGTGCTGCTCTCCCCTATAGTGCCCCCCAGAATGTGCCAATAATTAAAAAAAGCCCACAGATACCCCCATACTGCTCCTCTCCCCCATGGTGCCCCCCATAATGTGCCAGTAAGAAATGCCCCCATAGTGCCAGCTCCCCCCTCCCCCATAGTGCCAGCCCCCCTATAGTGCCAGCCCCCCTATAGTGCCAGCTCCCCCTAGTGCTAGTTCCCCCATAGTGCCAGCCCCCCCATAGTGCCAGCCCCCCCATAGTGCCAGATCTCCCCCATAGTGCCAGCCCCCCCTATAGTGCCAGCTGTCCCTATAGTGCCAGCTGTCCCTATAGTGCCCCCCCATAGTGCTAGTTCCCCCATAGTGCCAGATCTCCCCCCATAGTGCCAGCTCCCCCCCATAGTGCCAGCTTCCCCCCATAGTGCCAGATCTCCCCCCATAGTGCCAGATCTCCCCCCATAGTGCCAGATCTCCCCCCATAGTGCCAGCTCCCCCTATAGTGCCAGCTCCCCCTATAGTGCCAGCTCCCCCTATAGTGCCCCCCCATAGTGCTAGTTCCCCCATAGTGCCCCTCCATAGTGCTAGTTCCCCCATAGTGCCAGCTCCCCCCCCATAGTGCCAGATCTCCCCCCCCCCATAGTGCCAGATCTCCCCCCCATAGTGCCAGCCCCCCCCCCCCCGCAAAGAGGAAAAAAAAACCAAAAAAAGAATACTTACCTCCATCAGCTCAGCAGCGATGCAAGCCTTTTCCGGCCTGTGTCCCTGCTGTGTGCTGCCGGAGTCAGGCGTCGCGATGATAATGACATCATCGCGCTGCCTGAGCCGGCCTCTGATAGGCTGCAGGCATTAGTGCCTGCGGCCTATCAGAAGAACAGGGGAGGGACACGCCTCTCCCTCCCCTGCCCCACAGCACGGCCGCAATTACATCCAGGGCCGCGGTGCGGCCCTGAAGAATAAAAAATATAATTTTTTTTTTTAAAGACATGCGGCCTGGCACCCCCCTTGTGAGTGGCACCCGGGGCGGCCCGCCCCCCCCCCCTTGGTACGCCACTGGGTCAAGTTACTCCTCTGGCTGGAGGGAAGGGGTTAGGTCAAGAATTTGGCATAGGGGGTGCCATTTTAATTGTTGCCTCAGGCAGCACAAAGGCTATGTGCTTCCCTGCCCATGGCCACAAATCATAGAGGGTCTGTAGAACCTCAATTTAGCAGGTCACTCTGCTGTCTTTATGTTCTCAAAGCATTTGGGGCAATTTAGTGATGGTTATCTTCGTAGAATTCTCTGTAGGAGAAGGAGCACTGCAGGCTGTGTCCGCTCTACAATGTACACAGGAACCCCCGCTCTTGGCAGGAAGCAGGACCATCCCACTCCTACCAAGAGGGGAGAAACAGAGTTTGCCATACCTTTCTTGCTGGTAGCAATAGCCAGGAAACAAACAGTAAAATGCAATGCATAACAATAAACTATTTGGAGTCCATATTGCCTCCTTTTCTGGCTGGATTCATTTTTTCATCGTATTATACACTGCTCGTTTCCAGAGATTATGACTATCATGCAATCCTGCAGTGGTTGCCATGCATACACACTATAAGAAAAAGCACCAAAGCATTTTCCTATAGAGTACGGTACAAGGTGGCCACTGCTGCTGGATTACAAGGTGGTCATAATCCCTGGAAATAAGCAGTGTATAATGTGATGGAAAAATGAATCCAGCCAGCAAAGGAGGCAATATGGACAATCACAATACATTAGTAAGTGCCTTGTATTAACTTTCTCTACTTGATAAATGCCATTTGCTGAAGTAAGACGACCCTTTTACCTGTTATTGGGCCTGGACATACTTAACAAACTGTGGAAGTTGCTAAAAGATCAGCTTTCTGCCGTAGACACTGTGGAAACATTTAACCGTAAGTACAGCAACCTGCAAACAACATGTCAAGAAAAGTCTGATGCAGGGGGTTGACCTGTAGGTTTCATGGTTCAAGAGAAGTGTTGCACCCCTATTTCTGGATGGTTATGCTGAAGTGTGAGAAAAAACAAGTGCAATGTGAGGAAAATTGCTTCAGAGACCTGTTAATTACTACTGTCGTCGTGTAACTGATGTGCCTGAAACGTAATCCTTCATTCAAGAACCATTTTGCAGTTAACTTGGCCTCATCATTTCCCGCACAGCTACACTGAACCAACATCTCCAGCTGCCGATGGACCGTGACTTGAACCTCACAATTCCTCGCTATAAAGGGCACCATGCCACCATCAGACAGAAGAACCCCAAGACCAAGGTGTGCTAAAGAGGGAAAAAATGTGCACCTTTGACATTACTGCATGGTCCAGGGGATTGTCAGGGTATGTAATAACTAATACCACCATCCTTGCTACGACTAATCTTATAATATTATCCTCTTCTTCGCTCTCTTTTCCTGGACATGTTGCATAGCCTTATGCCTTATCACACAGTGTTCAGTCGGTGATTTATTTCTGTGAATTTGAGGCAAAACCAGGTGCGGCTCTAAACACAGAACAGGTGCAGATCTTTCCCTTATACCTTATGTATGTATAAACTCCAATCCTGGTTTTGGCTCAAAATCACTGATGGAAATCACTGACCAAACACTGACTCTGTGAACAAGGCATTAGACACACCATGTAGACAAAAATTCGCCTAGCTCCAAGATAGTATAAAAAGCGGAGTAATATTCTGAAAGTATAACGCTTTATAGCACTTTGTCGGATTTTATGGCGCATTGTGTCGCATCTTCCCTTCACCACTTTCTTAAACATCACAGATTTAGACACATTTAACAATCCAACAGTCCCATTACAACAACTTATCCCCTATACACAGGATAGGGAAAAGGTGTCTGACTGGCAGAAGCCCAAACTCTGGGGACTCCGCTGGTCATAACTACTGTGTAGAGGCACTAAGTGGACAGCACAACTCTAAAAGGGGCCAGCATTACCGTAAGAGGATAACTAAGGGGACAGCACTATTGTAAGAGGGGAACTAAGGGGACAGCACTACTGTAAGAGGGGAACTAAGGGGAGAGCTCTGTTGTAAGATGGGAACTAAGGGGACAGCATTACTGTAAGAGGATAACTAAGGGGACAGCACTACTGTAAGAAGGGAACTAAGGGGACAGCACTACTGTAAGAGAGGAACTAAGGGGACAGCACTACTGTAAGAAGGGAACTAAGGGAACAGCACTACTGTAAGAGGGGAACTAAGGGGAGAGCTCTATTGTAAGAGGGGAACTAAGGGGACAACACTACTGTAAGACGGGAACTGAGGGGACAGCACTACTGTAAGAGGGGAACTAAGGGGAGAGCTCTATTGTAAGAGGGGAACTAAGGGGACAGCACTACTGTAAGAGGAGAACTAAGGGGACAGCATTACTGTAAGAGGATAACTAAGGGGGCAGCACTACTGTAAGATGGGAACTAAGGAGACAGCACTACTGTAAGAGGGGAACTAAGGGGAGAGCTCTATTGTAAGAGGGAAACTAAGGGGACAGCACTACTGTAAGAGGGGAACTAAGGGGACAGCACTACTGTAAGATGGGAACTAAGAAGACAGCACTACTGTAAGAGGGGAACTAAGGGGAGAGCTCTATTGTAAGAGGGGAACTAAGGGGACAACACTACTGTAAGACGGGAACTGAGGGGACAGCACTACTGTAAGAGGGGAACTAAGGGGACAGCACTACTGTAAGATGGGAACTAAGAAGACAGCACTACTGTAAGAGGGGAACTAAGGGGAGAGCTCTATTGTAAGAGGGGAACTAAGGGGACAACACTACTGTAAGACGGGAACTGAGGGGACAGCACTACTGTAAGAGGGGAACTAAGGGGAGAGCTCTATTGTAAGAGGGGAACTAAGGGGACAGTACTACTGTAAGAGGAGAACTAAGGGGACAGCATTACTGTAAGAGGATAACTAAGGGGACAGCACTACTGTAAGATGGGAACTAAGGGGACAGCATTACTGTAAGAGGATAACTAAGGGGACAGCACTACTGTAAGATGGGAACTAAGGAGACAGCACTACTGTAAGAGGGGAACTAAGGGGAGAGCTCTGTTGTAAGATGAGAACTAAGGGGACAGCACTACTGTAAAAGGGGAACTAAGGGGACAGCATTACTGTAAGAGGATAGCTAAGGGGACAGCACTACTGTAAGATAGGAACTAAAGGGATAGCACTATTGTAAGAGGGGAACTAAGGGGACAGCACTACTGTAAGAGGGGAACTAAGGGGACAGCACTACTGTAAGAAAGGAACTAAGGGGACAGCACTACTGTAAGAGGATAACTAAGGGGACAGCACTACTGTAAGAAGGGAACTAAGGGGACAGCACTACTGTTAGAACGAAACTAAGGGGACAGCCCTACTCTAATATGGGAACTAAGGTTCCATAATTACTCTAAGAGGGGCACTAAGGGGCCAGCATTACTGTAAGTAGATAACTAAGGGGAAAGCACTACTGTAAGAGGGGAACTAAGGGGACATCCCTACTGTAAGAGGGGGACTAAGGGGACAGCACTATTGTAAGTGGGGAACTAAGGGGACAGCATTACTGTAAGAAGGAAACTAAGGGGACAGCACTACTATAAGAGGGAAACTAAGGGGACAGCACTACTGTAAGAAGGGAACTAAGGGGACAGCACTACTGTAAAAGGGGAACTAAGGGGACAGCATTACTGTAAGAGGGGACCTAAGGGGCCAGCACGACTCTAAGAGGGGAACTAAGGGGACAGAACTACTCTAAGAGGGGCAATAAGGAGACAGCACTACTGTAAGAGGGGACCTAAAGGGCCAGCATGACTCTAAGAGGGAAACTAAGGGGCCAGCACGACTCTAAAAGGGGAACTAAGGGTCCAGCGCTACTCTAAGAGGGGCACTTAGGGGACAGCACTTCTGTAAGCGGGACATTAAAGGAGCATTCTGCTGTGTTGGGGCACTAAGGGGGAATGATTAGTGTGAAGGAGGCACTAGGGAGGAATAATAATGGACGGCAAACTGTAAAGTAAACTCTTGACTACTTCTACTCTCCAGTGCTAGCAAGCATTTTTTTGCATATATTTTTTTTTTTTACATGACTGAGTGGGTGGTATAGTAAGAGTGGACATCTTGACTAGCTACAGGAGGTTGCTGCTGGGGGGGCTTCAAAAATTAACTATGGGGCTAAACTTTTTCTAGTTAGGTCATTGGTAGTAGTAGTAGTAGCAGCAGCAATAGTAGCAGTAATAGAAGTACAGTAGTAGTAGCAGTAGTAGTAGTAATAATTATAGTAGTAGTAGTAATAGTAGTAGTAGCAATAATAGTAGTAGTAGTCATAGCCATAATAGTAATAGTAGTAGTAATAGAAGTACAGTAGTAGTAGTACTAGTAATAATAGTAGTAGTAGTATTTAATTTAATATTACTTAGCAAGTACATTGTACATTTACCTTTTATTTCATTTTTATATAAAATAGTCACCAATTCTTTCAGTGGAATTGATTACATTCTGTGGAGGAAAACAAGAAAACCTATTATGGATGCACAGTGACAAGAGAGCTTTTTGCAACCCACTTGCTGATGACACCTTCATCACACTGTAAATTTGGGCAGAGATTGGTGCATACAGACAATGCCTATATTGATTTGGACATTTGAAATTCTAGTCATGTTGCACCCTAGGGACATGATTAGCTAAACACGCACACACAAACATCTCAAATGCCACTGAGTGCTGTAATCTGTGTGTTGTCCACTGACCCAGACATCAGCACAAAGCCATATCTTATGCAGCCAGTTGGAGCCAACTGACTTCAATTATCCCCATTACAGCATGTCAGGGAAGGAAGGCATCGTAAATACAGTGCGTTAAGCAGGCGTTGAGGCCCTGAAGCTGGGGTAATGATGCTCACATGGATATGTGAGAGAGCTTTGGAAGTTATCTCTTCTCTTCATCATTCCCTGAAACATTTGTGCATGAAAAAAAAAAAAAAAGAAGAAGAAAAAGAAAAAACTGCATGAGTTATGGGTTTCATACAGGATTTATGTTTTTAAGCAAATATACAAAATGCTACAATGTTTCAAATTATTTCCTAATCGTACATGGTATTTGATTTGCTGCATGAAAAATATTAAATCAGGTTGGAAATTAAATTCGAGTTGTTAAACACAATGAGATTTCCTGCATAAAAGTTTAGGACGTGCATATTTTCTTCACTAAATATGGAAATGTTGTTATATAGCAGCAGATTGGCAATTTGCTATATTAATATAAACCTCTTCCAGTGCCATAACATATTATAAGCTTTCATAATTAGTTCGATGACATAGCTATAGTCTATAGAGAATGATTTAGAGTTTGGTTTATGTTCCAAAAAAATAATAAAAATGGCAAAAAGTATCCATACATGATACTAGATTAAATTGATATTTTATGATCCCATTGTAGTTTATATTTTATGGAGGACACAAAGGAGAATATACAACTGATATGCAATTCTACATTCATAAATAGGCTCAACTTGGTACTCCCTTCATTATTGCGGAGACTAATGCTTTAATACTAAATAAAGTTCCCCAGGACAGTTCAGTTTCAGTGGCAGTAGAAGGGGCTTGTCTTCAGAAAATGTCATTTATCATGTAGAGAAAGTTAATACAAGGCACTTACTAATGTATTGTGATTGTCCATATTGCCTACTTTGCTGGCTGGATTCATTTTTCCATCACATTATGCACTGCTCTTACCCAGGGTTTACAACCACCCTGCAATCCAGCAGCAGTGGTCGTGCTTACACACTATAGTAAAGGGTGTTGGCCTCTATGGTGGCTGGGAAGGGGTAGTGCGCATAGGCACGCATGTATTCCATCGTATCTGCGCTGCAGTGGTGGCCGTAACCCCTGGATATGAGCAGTGCATAATGAGATGGAAAAATGAATCCAGCCAGCAAAGGAGGCAATATGGCCAATCACAATACATTATTAAGTGCCTTGTATTAACTTTCTCTACATGATAAATCTCATTTGCTGAAGTGGAATTAGGGACGCTAATGCAAACCCACCCTTACATATAGCAAAGAAATACTACTCACGTGTGCAGTTCCCCCCCCCCTTCCCCCCCCTGAGGAGCCAGTGTAGAGGATAGGAATGGTAGTGGCCCTGATGAAGTGTGGTATCATGGTGTACTCCCACAGGCCATTGCCCCCTGGGGATTGATGCAGTGAAAATGTACCACTGAAGAAGAAGGCCAGAGTTGAACATAACAAAGTGCAATATGGAAGTACAAATATATTCAATAGCAGCAATTTCTAAGGGCAATTCTCTCTGGCACCAGCAAGGAATCTGGAGTTTAGCGTTTAGCTCATACTGGTCTAGTAACGTTCTGGGTGATGGATGTTCAGCTATAGTCCTTCTCCTTACAGCGGTGTCTGTAGAAGCTGGTTATAACTGTTCACTCTGCTGTCGAGCTGCTCAAGATTTCACTTTCGGGAAATTGCTGATTGCTTTGTCTGGAGAATCTCTCTAGGAGCAGGAGCTTGGCAGGTTGCTTCCTCTCCACTCTGTCTCTGGACAGGAACTTACCTCTTGGCAGAGAGCAGGACCAGCCCACTCCTACCAAGAGGGGAAGAACGGATGGGCTAGCTCTGTTCCTTGCCAACCTTAGCCACCCAGTCTCTTCTGGTAGCTACAGCAAGAAAAAAAAAACTATCAAATACACTATGCAATTCAATAATACATGTCCAGTATTCCCTTCCCTGCTTAGATGCCTACATTCGTTTATCATGTTTCTTCTACCACTTTGGCTATAACAGTTTTCTGCTACATTTGATCTTTAACTTTGCTTCATCAATACACCAGTCTCCATCAGTGGCTTCCTCAGCTCTAACTCAGTAATCTATAGTAGTACCTGCTGCATCAAACCTGCTACATCACTCAGCTATTCCATTCACCAGTACACTTCATCAACCCTGCTACATCACTCTGCTATTCCTGGTCTCTAATACTTAACACTGGCGGTGACATCACTCAGCTATTCCATTTACCAGTATACTGTATGTTAATGATTGATCAACGTGGCAGATTGATAAAATGCTACATAATAGGCTATGTTTATGCTGTATAATATGCATTCAATATGCAAATAAACAGCGTCCCATGGATTTCATTGGGAAATACACTCCTTAGTGCACATGGGAATGTATTTTTATGCAGCTGTTTTAAAAACTGCTTCAGAAGCGGCGTGTTATTTCTTTAAAGCGTTTATGAGACTGCCTTCCCATTGACGTGTATGGAAAAGGGTTAAAATACATTGAGTAGGAGGCACATTTGGTGGCATTTATGCCACCAAAAATGACTTGCTTACAGCTGCCGGTTACTCTATGGATTAGAGATGAGCGAATCGAAGCTGACGAAGTGTAATTCGTTTAGAATTTCAGGAAAAATTAGATTTGCAATGAATGCGAATTTCCTCGTCCTTCGTGGTAACGAACCGCAATTTTCCTAAAATTGCAGCTACACGTGTGAGGACTGAGGGCATGGGGCATGGAACTCTGGGAAGGCGGGATCACCCACATTGACATGTCTGTATGCAGCCAATCAGCAGCCAGCCCGCCCTTTGATGTCACAGCCCTATAAATGCAGCAGCCATTTTAGATTCTGCCATTTTCCAACGTTCAGTGTGCAGGGACAGACGTGTGAAGGCGCTAGGGACAGCTATTGGAAAAACCTCTCTGTTTAAAAATGAAATGAAAAAAGGATTTATAAATGCAGGAAAAAGATAGGAAGAAATCATTACACAGCATCTTAGTGCAGGGAGAGATGTTAGAAGGCACTAGGGACATTGATAGGAAAGTGATTTACAAGTGCAGGGAACGATTATGTGGGGATCCAAATAGCCATTAGATAGCTCTGTCATTCCAGCTTTTTATTATTTGCTGCAAGTGTTATGTTGGAAATCCATTTGTGGCTTATATCTTAGTATCTAATTCAGTACGACAAGAAAAATATATACGCATTTTACTTCTGCAGTTATTTATGTTGAAAGTGTATAGGGGCGTATTTCAGCAAAAAAAGATAAATATATACACACTGTCTGTTGCAGTTATTTCTGGTGAAAAGATATAGGGGCGTATTACAGTAAAAAAAGAAACATATATTCTCAGTGCATTTCTGCAGTTAATTCTGTTGAAAGCGTATAGGGGCATATTTCAGTAAAATAAGAAAGATATATATGCATTGCACTATTGAATTGTTTTCTGGGTAAAGCGTATAGTGGCTTATTTCATTCCAACAAGAAACATATAGTGATAAACAAGCATCGGCGGGCCCCATTCTCCATTTTAATGACAGGTTAACCTGAAAAACCTTCAGGTCATATTTGCAGCCACCAAATACTTACTAGAAGTGCACAAATCGTCCCGCAAACATGGACAGTGACATACCATAGGGGGATCAATGGCAAAAATTCCCCCCAAAAATATGTATTCTAATCAGGGGTCATTTTTATGTGTCTTAAAGAGAAATTCGCAGAAATGTGCCCTGCTGGAGCCTAGAAATTTTTTATTTTAGGCCACGGGAGTACAGGCCCCAAAAATTAGTCATTCACCTGACAGAAAACATCAAGTGATTATGTGGCTGGAGGTATATTAGGCCAGTACAAATAGATGTCAAATACAAGAAGAGAACAGAAAATATTAAATTGGATTAAAAACATGGCAAACAAAATCCTCCCTCTTGAAAAAAATAATAATAATCGTTGAAATTCTATAACATGTGGTCTTCGTCAACAGGTGTTGAATTCTTCCGAGGTCCCAAACATTAGGCATTCACCGAACAGAAAATAACAAGTAATTATGTAGATAGAGGTATATTAGAAGGTCATTCAATATAAATTTTACTGAAGGCCAGTGTAGTACAGGCCCCAAACATTAGGCATTCACCAGACAGAAAAGAACAATTGATAATGTGGATGGAGGTACATTAGGCGGTCACTGTATAACAATTTTACTGTTGGCCAGTTAGATTATAGGCCCCAAAATTATGCATTCAATTTACATAAATTATCAAGTGATTATGTGGCTGGAGGTATAGTAGACGGTCAATAATTATCAATTTTACTGCAGGGCAGTGTAGTACAGGCCCCAAACATTAGGCATTCACAGGACAGTAAAGAACAAGTAATTATGTGGCTGGAGGTATATTAGACGGTCATTAGATATTATTTTTACTGCAGGCTAGTACAAATAGATGTCAAATCCTTATGTTTAAAAGAACTAAAAATATTAAATTGGATTAAAAACATGGTTAACAAAATCCCCCCTTTTGAAAATAAATAAATAAATGATAATAGTTGAAATGGTCGTCATAGGTGTTGAATTCCTCCGAGGTCTCAAACATTAGGCATTCACCGGACAGAAAAGGCCTTTTATGCCACTGTATTTACCTAAGACAGGGACCATTATTTGTTCTGGGTGGTGGCGGATATTTGTGGGAAATTCAATTAAACGTGGCCGTCACAGGTGTTGAATTCCTCCGAGATCCATGCCTCATTCATTTTTTGAAATGTGAGGTAGTCCACACTGTCGTGAGCTAGGCGAGTACGCTTATCTGTCACGATCCCCCCTACTGCGCTGAACGTCCTTTCGGACAGGACACTCGCCGAGGGGCAAGCAAAAAGTTCCATGGCAAATTGTGCCAGCTCTGGCCACAGGTCAAGCCTGCACACCCAGTAGTCCAGGGGTTCCTTGCTTCTCAGAGCTTCCACATTGGTCGTTAACCCGATGTAGTCAGACACCTGTTGGTCAAGGCTTTCCCTGAGGCTGGATCCAAAGGGTGGCTGTCGATGGGTTGGTTGCAAGAATGAACTCATATCCGAAGTGACCAACACATCTTCAAACGGCCCTCTTCTTGCATGCGCTGTAGGATTGGTACTCGCAACTGTTTCTCTGTGGGTGAAAATTTCTTTGCCAGAACCCGCAACAGCAGAATGCAGCATCTCTCGCAGCAAGGCCTGTAAATACTGCATTCTGACAGCCCTCTGTGATGCTGGTAACATGTCCTCCATTTTGTGTTTGTACCGGGGTTCTAAGTACATTCCTACCCAGTACTGGTCCTTGCCCTTTATGCTTTTTATTCGGGGGTCCCTCTTCAAACACTGGAGCATGAAGGCCCCCATTTGCATTAAATTGGAAGCGGTGGAGCGGCCTGGCTCCTGCTCATCGCCCAGGAGAATGTCGTCCTCGGTCTCCTCCCCCATCCACGGACGACACCAGGGATCCCAGAAAAGTTTAAGCCTGCTCTTCTTGCTCCTCCTCCTCCTCCCCCCAGGCACCATCCTCTTCTTACTCCTCTTCAGACTCCTGCTGACTTGTAGAGAAACGAAAATAAGGGTTCCAGCACTTGAATGCGATTTCGTTGCATAGTCTTTATTTTCAAAAACAGCTTTACATGTATGAACACATCCCTGCTATCCCGAACAATTGACGGATTTCGAACTTTGTGTTCTTAGTCGTAATCGTGTATAACTCCAAGTTCCCAGGTTTAAATATGGTTCTCCCTCCCCTCCCCCCTGGAAAGGGGGAGGAACGAGAGGAGGGAAAACCACACCTGTCCCATCAAAACAAAGAGCTCACACCCTGTTCAGTGCTACATATATAATCAACAGACATCCACAATTAAAATATAATAATACATAAAATCGTATATATATGTTGATCACACCATGTGAATAAGCATATTTAAGCATTACTTTATCAAAGACTGAAAATAAATACCATCATTTCTATGCCCATTGGCTTTCAGCTTATTGCACGGTGTGAACAGAGGTAAAGTAGGAGGCACCATAGTCTTCCTACTTTTAACTTGTACATAAGACAAATGGCAGTTGCAATTTACTTTTTATCTAATTCTGTCCATGAAAGTGTTTAATAAATATTAATCAATTATTTTCTTTTATATAAGCCCATGGGCTGTCTGGTGTTCAATCTGAACATCCAGTATGCTTCCCTTTGTAAAATACGTTATCTCATATCCCCTCCCCTAATAGGAACCACCACTCTTGCAATAGCACACCGAGCTATGGGGACTGGGTATTGCGGATGTCCTAGCGGCCATCTAGCAACCAGTGTACTCAGCTCTACTGTATACACAAAATCTCGGTGACAGGTTTCCTTTAAATAACAATTCCTCCCTCGATTTTTTTGGATGCAATACTAAATGCCCTTATCAGCATCCAATCCGGGTAACCCCGGTTTTTAATCTAGATTTAATTTGGATACATTCTTTGTTGAATGCTGTTGTAGTGCTACAGTTTCTTTGTGCCCTAATAAATTCACAGGCTGGAATCGCCTTCAGGGTTTATATAGGGTGAACCCTTCTTTTCATTTCTCTAAAATCAAAGGATTTACCTGGTTTGTTCCGTGCATGTGATAAAGATTAAGGTGAGCTGGATCTCTATACAGTCCTGCTGACTTGTCTCAGATGGAGTAGCCCCTCTGGGAATTTATTCAGCCTTGCTAATTTCTCATCTTCCTGCTCCTTGATGGCTTGATCAATGACACGACGCAATGCACGCTCCAGAAAGAAGGCGTAAGGTACGATGTCACTGATGGCGCCCTGGCTGCGACTGACCAGTTTGGGGATATCATCAAAAGGCCGCAGAGGTCCTCGACCCCGGGGTATTTGGCAATGAATCGCTGCACGACCAAGTTCAGGACGTATGCCATGAATCGATGTAAAAATAATTCCTCTGACTCGAGTGGAGGGGCTATGGTGGTGGTGGTGGTGTCTTTGGGGATGCACACAGCAGAGAGTGAGGAGGGTGCAGATACAGAGGATGAGGAGAGTGCAGAAGCGGAAGGCTGAGTGAGCCACTCAACCAACTCTGGTGCGTCTACGTAATCGCACGCACCTTCTCCAACTTCACACTTAGGCTCCTGCCTGGTGCACCTGCCCGACCCCTACCACCCCTGCGAAATGGCTGGCCTCATCCTCTGCCTGTTATTTTCAAAAGAACCCTGTGACAAAGTCCCTATAGAAGACCAGTATTTGTGGAACCAGGTATATTTAACCGCTGTAGAAAGGCGCAAGGGTCGGTCATTGATGGAAGGTTTTTGTCACCGAGGTTGCTGGCCTCGTTGAGATAGGAACCGGTAATTTTGTGTGTCAGCGGCAGCTAGTACTTGCTGACACTGTTTTTACTTAGTGTGGCTGTAAAGCCGATCCAGGCCGGTTCTTATTGGGAGCAGCCAAAGAGCGGGGTGGGTGGCTGTTCCCCACGTTCCAGGCCAGGTTTTGGGCTGGGATTTAAAAACTCAGCCAGCAGCTCAGCTGGGTGTGGAATGATCCTCCAGGTGATAGTGGAGCTGTGGAAGCTCTGTGTTTGGGAGCTGAGGAGTTCTGCCAGGCTGAGAGCCGCATGAGAGCAGCCTGCTGGGAGTCAGGCGCCCTAAAGCCTGCTGTGGAATGCCAGGTGACATGTTTTGTTCTGTGGACTCTTGCTGTGTGAATTAACACCAGAACCCTGTAAAGTATTGTTTTTCTTTTCTGCCTTTTTGTGTGAATAAACACGGAACTTTTGCTTTTCAACCGTGGTCTTGCCTCTGTATTGCGTCCGCTTACCCGCCTACCAGAGCAAATCCCTACACTGCTTAATGATTATTTGTTGGAAGCAGGTATATCAAACCCCTTAATCAGTTTTTTGGAGGGCAACTGGTATATCACACCAGTTGAAATTATTTGTTCAAATAGCATTTGTCACTCTGTATAGCTGCGGTATCAGCTGAACCGCACACAACTCCTGCAAAATACAAACGCACTATACAGAAATTATATTATAGGTATATCACACCCTTCCCTCAATCAGTTTTTTGGCGGGCAAATGTTACATCACACTAGTTGAAACTATTTGTTCAAATAGCGTTTGTCACTCTGTATAGCTGGGATATCTCAGCAGAATTGCACACAACTCCTGAAAAATACAAATGTACTATAGGGAAAGTATATTATAGGTACAAATATCACACCCCTGCCTCAATCAGTTTTTTTGGGGGGCAACTGGTATATCACACCAGTTGAAATTATTTGTTCCAATAGCGTTTGACCCTCTTTATAGCTGTGGTATCTCAGTAGAACCGCACACAACTGCTGCACTGCCTTAGAATACAAATGCACTATAATATACTTTCTATGTTAGAAAGTATATTCTAAGTATATAAAAAAGAAAAGAAAAGAAATTAATCGCACATCAAGCTGTTATGCTTTGATCTCATCCCTGCTTATTTTGCAGAAACAGCACTAAATAGCGCATGTGTACCGCCTCCTATGCTACATGCTAAATGAGGCATTAGTGTACATTTTGATCAAAAGGCTTAAGCCCACTCACCACGCCAAGTTTGTCTCTATGAGTGAATCCTACTCTAAATTGACGCAGCGCTGCACGGTGACCACATGCGCTATTTAGTGCTGTTTCTGCAAAATAAGCAGGGATGAGATCAAAGCATAGCAGCTGGATGTGCGAATCATTTATTTTCTTTTATTTTTTATATATTGTGGTAAGGTGCAGGGTACTGTAATAGATAGCAGATATGTGTCACCGAGGTTCCTGGCCTCGGTGAGGTAAGAGCCGGGTTTTGTGTGTTAACAGCAGAAGCTGTTGACACCTTTAATACTTAGTATGTCTACAAAGCCAAATCCGGGCCGGCCTTTATTGGGAGTAAGTAAAGAGTTGGGTGGGTGCCTACTCCCCACGTTCCAGAACCAGGTTTTGCAGCTAGGATTTAAATTCCCAGGCAGCAACCTCAGCTGGGAGGAGAATGAAGGGAAATCACTGTGACTCTGGGTGGTTTCTGCAGTGTGTGGAGCTGAGGCCTGGACCCCGACACAGGCGTACAGAGTGCCCAGCATCCTGTGAGAATACTTTATGTGGCTGTGCGATCGGCCAGGACAGGACTTATTTAAGTAAAGGAGCCAGGTGAAGCCCTCTGTTATTTTGTGTGTGAACGAACACCAAGTGACTGTTTTGCTTTTTCTGTTTGAGCAGAAAACCTGAGGCCCGCCAACAAGCCATTTTGGAAGAGGTGCAATGGCTGTTACAATTAGGTGTCATTGAGGAATCGAAAAGCGAGTGGGCTAGTCCAATAGTCTTGGTGCCCAAGCCGGACAGGACCCTACGCTTCTGTAACGACTTCCGCAGACTAAATGAAGTCTCCAAATTTGACGTGTACCCTATGCCCCATGTGGATGAGATGATTGAGAGACTAGGACAAGCCCTGTATTTTTCTGTGCTAAAAAGGTACTGGCAGGTATCCTTAACAGAGTCTGCCAAAGAAAAAATGGCTTTTGTTACACCGCAAGGCCTGTATCAGTATAAGGTATTACCCTTTGGTCTGCATGGAGCCCCTGCCGCTTTCCAAAGGTTAATGGATATTGTGCTGTGACCCCATCATTAGTACGCCTCAGCCTACAAGGACGATATCCTCGTCCACAGTACCGACTGGGAGAGTCATTTACCCAAGGTGCAGGCTGTAGCTGACTTCCCTAGGATAGCAGGCTTAACTGTGAATTTGAAAAAATGCGCAGTAGGGTTAGAGGAGGCCAAGTATCTGGGATATGTAATTGGTCGCGGAGTTATAAAACCTCAGGTGCACAAAATTGAGGCAATCAGAAATTGGCCCCGGCCCGTCACTACTCGGGAGGTAAAATCATTCCTGGGAATTGTGGTATATTACATGAGGTTTGTGCCCCACTTTTCCACTATAGCTGCACCACTGACAGGGTTATTAAAGGGGCGTAAGTCAGGGACGGTTCGCTGGAATGAACAAGCGGAAAAGACTTTCTCCTCCTTGAAGTCGGCCCTGTGTGGGTCCCCGGTTTTGGTAACCCCCTGTGGCGAAACCAACCTCGCCACTGGGTTTTGGAGGGGCATGGCTAACATCTGGGGATATGTTAAATGTCTGTGTTTACTGTAAGGGTTGTGACATTGTATGTTTAAATGGTGATTTCTGTCTTGTTGTCCTCACATGTGTATTGGCGATTTCCCTTTGTCCTGAGAGATAATTGAGATACTCCTCTGGTGTCTCCAGGGCAGAGAGGAGGAAACCATGATGCATTGTGGGGATGTATTGTGTCTGTGTATCCTGAATTGCTGCATATCTGTCCTGTGTCACAGTCTTCCATCTGGTCCCCTAGGGGCGTGTCCACCAGATGGGGACCTGCATAAATATGGGCGGGTAGCCCTCAATAAAGTGTGCCTGTTTTATCCTTCATCAGGCTGGTGTTTGGGGTAACTGATCAACACTGGGGGATTGCTATACGCTGAAGATTTGCTATACTCCCCTGGCTTTACTACTAGCTCTTGTAAGAGCTGTTCCTGCTCTCTGGTTTTAGGAGAGGTTCACCCACTGGAGCCTGGAGCCTTGTCGTAGGTCCAGGATGGGTAGGAGACTGTGAGACCTCAACCAAGCTTCGGCGGTTCGTGGAGTCTGCAGTGCGTACGGTGTCAAGTGGAGTGCTTTGAGTCCTCGGAAAGCACTAGGAGCATCTATCAGCGGAGCTACCCGGTCGGGGTGCCAGGAGATCCGTTACACCCCCGATTTCAAGAAGGAGTTCATAGTTCAGACCGATGCCACTGAGGTTGGCCTTGGGGCTGTACTGTCTCAGGAAGTCAATGGGGAGGAGCATCCTATTGTCTTTCACTGCCGTAAACTCACCCCAGCTGAGACCAGGTACAGTATAGTGTATAGTGGAGAGGGAGTGCCTCTCCATCAAATGGGCACTCGAGGCTCTCCGTTACTACCTGTTGGGCAGAAGCTTCCGCCTGGTGACTGACCACTCCCGTCTCAAGTGGATGAGCCAGGCCAACGAAAGCAATGCTCGAGTCACCAGGTGGTTTCTGTCTCTACAGAATTACAAATTTATAGTGGAGCACAAAGCTGGCCGATTACTGAGAAATGCGGACGCCCTCTCCCGGGTACACTGTTTTTCGGGTGTCCACCCCCTCAGGGTTGAATAAAGGGGGAAGGGGGTTTGTGGTAAGGTGCAGGGTACAATAATGAATGGCAGATACGTGTCACCGAGGTTCCTGGCCTCAGTGAGGTAAGAGCCGGGTTTGTGTGTTAACAGCAGAAGCTGTTGACACCTTTAATACTTAGTATGGCTGCAAAGCCAATCCGGGCTGGCTTTTATTGGGAGTAGGTAAAGAGTTGGGCAGTTGCCTACTCCCCACATTCCAGAACCAGGTTTTGGAGCTGGGATTTAAATTCCCAGGCAGCAACCTCAGCTGGGAGGAGAATGAAGGGAAATCACTGTGACTCTGAGTGGTTTCTGCAGTGTGTGGAGCTGAGGCCTGGACCCCGACACAGGCGTACAAAGCGCCCAGCATCCTGTGAGAATACTTTATGTGGCTGTGCGATCGGCCAGGACAGGACTTATTCAAGTAAAGGAACCAGGTGAAGCCCTCTGTTATTTTTTGTGTGAACGAACACCATGTGACTGTTTTGCTTTTTCTTTTTGAGCAAGTGTGAAATAAACGCTCTTTTGCTTCATTACCTGGACTCCATTTGCCTCTATACTGCACCCGCATCCCTGTTTACCGGAGTAAATCCCCACAATATATTATAAGTATATCACACCCTTCAGTATGTCACACCTATTGATAGCACACCTATACCAGTCCATAAAATGACTTTTGTGGCCCTATTAGCTAGACTTTGGTGTCCCTAACAGTTTGTCTCTGCTCCACACAGCAACCTCTCCCTACACTGGCAAAAGAGTGAATGTAAAATGGCGGCCAGATTGGGTTTATTTACAGGGTAGGGGGTGTGTCCATGTGCTGAAACATCTCAATTGACTGTCCTGTCCCACCTGATGGATGTGTCATGGGTCAAAGTTTGCAATGCAAAAAAATATGGCGCGTGCGAATATCGCCATATGTTCGCATGCTTGGCGAATCGTGAATGAGCAAATTTTGCCGCAAAACGAGCGCCGGGCGAACCGCTAGGCCATATCTAGAAATATATATTCTCAAGTCACTTCTGCAGTTATTTCTGTTGAAAGTGTATAGGGGAATATTACAGTAAAAAAAGAAAAATATATTCTCAGTGCATTTCTGAAGTTAATTTTGGTGAAAGCGTATAGGGGCGTATTTCAGTAAAATAAGAAAAATATATACGCACTACACTAATTAATTGTTTTCTGGTTAAAGCGTATAGTGGCCTATTTTTTCATTCCAACAAGAAATATATATTCTCAGGTCACTTCTGCAGTTATTTCTGTTGAAAGCGTATAGGGGCGTATTTCAGTAAAAAAAGAAAAATAAATACACACTGCACTGTTGCAGTTATTTCTGGCGAAAGTGTATAGGGGCGTATTTCAGTAAAATAAGAAAAATATATACGCACTGCACTGTTGCAGCTATTTCTGGTAAAAGCGTATAGGGGCGTATTGCAGTAAAAAAATAAAATTATATTCTCAGTGCATTTCTGCAGTTCATTCTGGTGAAAGCTTATAGTGGCCTATTTCAGTCTAACAAGAAATATATATGGTCAGTTCACTTCTGCAGTTATTTCTGTTGAAAGCTTCTGAGCAGAGTATGTTTGCAGCTGGTTCCTACACTGCCCTGAATATTGTAGGCTTAAGTAAGTCCAAAGTGAGGCAGTATATTTAATGATAGGGACCCATCTGCGGAAGCCATCTTGACGCCTGGTAGATGGGCCCGACATGTATGTGCGCTAATAGCTTCCATTATTCATTTATAGCCGGTATTGTACCACTTTTATCTTGAATGCCCCCATTTCTTAGCTCTATTTTTTTGTATATAAAACGGTGTGTAGCCATTTTGTTTTTTGTAATTATGTTTGCTTTAGGGATATGCACCTGTGATTCTGAAGGTTCTAGTCTAAATTTTCTTGCAATATATTGAGGGTAGCACCTCTTTTAGACTAAACACGCCCATCTACCTGGGACTTCTGAGCAGAGTACGTTTGTAGCTGGTTCCTACACTGCCCTGAATATTGTAGGCTTAAGTAAGTCCAAAGTGAGGCAGTATATTTAGTGATAGGGACCCATCTGCGGAAGCCATCTTGACGCCTGGTAGATGGGCCCGACACGTATGTGCGCTAAGAGCTTCCATTATTCATTTATAGATGGTATTGTACCACTTTTCTCTGGAATGACCCCCATTTCTTAGCTCTATTGCTTGTATATATAATGGTGTGCAGCCATTTAGTTTTTTGTTGAAAGCGTATAGGCGCATATTACAGTAAAAAAATAAAAATATATACGCATTTCACTGGTGCATTTATTTGCGGCAAAAGCGTTCAGTGGCCTATTTCAGTACAGAAAGAAAAATATATATGCACTTCACTGGTGCATTTATTTCTGCTGAAAGTGTTTACTGGCCTATTTCAGTACAAAAAATATATATATTCTCAGTTCAATTTGGCGGTTATATGTGTTGAAAGCATGGCTGGGAGTCAGCAGGGTGGCACCAGTGGGAGGTCAGGAGCCAAACTTGCCCGGGGAAGAGCACCTGCTTCACAGCAGCCTACCTGCCTGGGAAGTAGTGGTGCAGGGGTTCATGGAAGTAGCGGCTGTAGCAGTCAGTCAGTGCAGCGGTTATATGTGTTATTCAGTACAAACAGAAAAATGCATTTTAAGTTCATGTCGTCAGCGGTTAGATGTGTTGAAAGCGTTTAGTGGCCTATTTCAGTACAGACAGAAAAATGCATTCACTGTTCACGTCGGCGCCGGTTAGATGTGTTGAAAGCGTTTAGTGGCCTATTTCAGTACAAACAGAAAAATGCATTCTCAGTTTACGTTGGCGGTTATATGTGTTGAAAGCATGGCTGGGAGTCAACATGGTGGCAGCAATGGGAGGTCAGGAGCCAAACGTGCCCAGGTAGAGCACCTGCTTCACAGCAGCCTACCTACCCGGCAAGTAGCAGGGGTTCATAGAGGTAGCGGTGGTAGCAGTCAGTGGTTATATGTTGTAAAATCTTTATTGAAGTATTTCAGTCACTCCTGTTTTTTGGGGGGAATTAGCAATACTGATGGATTATTGAGCAAATGCTGACCAAGTGAAGGCATATTGTCACCGCCAGCTCTGTGAGAAGATCTGGCAGACGTTCTTCTCTACCTGTTGTATGATGTTCTTTGTTTTGGTTTCACTTTCTCATCTCTTTTCCTTTTCCCAGCTGTCACCTATTTGCACTGATTGTCTCCCTTTATATTCCCTCCAATACTGCCTCACTTTGCAGTTTATACTTCTTCCTGTATTGTGTTCACTGCTGGAGGCTGCTTCTCCTGATTCCTCAGATAAGTCTGTTTCCTTTATTTGTGTTTCCTTCCTGGCTTGATTGTAGGTGACCCTGACTCCGTCCTTATTAAGTGCAGGGAGCCGGTGGTCGTGTCCCCTCACTATTATAGGGTTTTTAGGTGTCACATAGTAAAAGGTACGAGGGCATGCAATCGTCTACCATTAAGACCTTTGCATGGGCATAGCAGTCAGGGAGAGCTCTAGGGGTTTTATAGGGCTCACCCATATGCTCCTTAGTTTGGGATCAAGCCAGTAGGATGTTTATTTATAAGTTCCCGCTTTCTGCAACACCATCCGTGACACATATGCTCCACAGACAGGATCCGTTTTTTGTGGGTTATTGTTCTGATGGACCAGATTAAGGGCAAATTATTCAGTGATTCTGTCCTGGGGGCTCTACTTGTATATGCGTTGTGAGACAGTGACAGGTCTCACACAGGTTAGAGGCAAGGAAGTGGTGGATAGTGCGGTCCACGCCCCTATTCCACCACAGGTTAGACCAGCTGGAGGTACTCAGCCTGGCATAAAAGCACCTCCCAGGTTGTCAGCAAGTGTGGAGTGTGTAACCTGTGGACAGAGGCCTGGAGGCTCTGTCTGTGTGGTCTCAGCTGGGCAAGGCTGAGGGACCCCAAGCCTGGGAGATAGCCTGGAGTTGGGTGACAAAGCGACGCCTGGGAGGGTCGCAGGGCCATAGTCAGGCGGACTATTGAGCCCCAATCAACCACAAGAGACACTGGACTGGAGATAGTGGGGGTACTGTGCCCTGTACAGGAGGCTGTGGGACATTGGCTGAAAAAGCCGCATGTGATCACAGGGTGTGAACGGTGACTTAGGTGAGTCAGGAATTTTGTGTTTAGTTAGAGCCTGGACGGGTGAGTGTTTATTGTTTTGTTTTTGCTGGTGTGGCACAATAAATACACTGTTTGGACCTGAAACCTGGTGTCCTGAAGCCGTATCTGTGAAAATGACCCCCGGAGAAGCTCTAACCCCCCACAATTGATGGAGGATGCGGGCACGCGTCCCTGCTGAAAAGTAAAAGTGCTGGAAGCCTGCTAGTTTGCAGGAGTAGGGGCTTCTAGAAAACTGCTGGTGTCAATCTGGACTTTTTTTCCTTTCTGTGGTGCAAACTGTGCAGGATTTAAAGGGCCAGAAGCCAATGAGAGAGAATGACCCGTGGAAGTTTTTTTTTGGTCAAAATGGTGACCTTGATGAAAGATGGTCCGGTGTGGTGGAAAGTTCTCATACCGGAGGTAATGTCCTCTGGGAAAAGTGGCCTGGTTTGGCGGAAAACCGAGGCCACAGAGAAAGTAATAAAGCAGCTGGTGCAGGAAGCCAAATGCTGCGCTTGGAGAGGCTTCTCTGAACTTGCCTGAGAGGGTAGTGCTAGAGAAAAAAATGTATGCCGTTGCCATGGGCAACAAACGGAAAGAAAGCAAGATTGAGAGCGGTGCGACTTTCAGAAGTTCTGGTATTCCCTCTCAGTGGGTACAGAGTCCTAAAGTGTGCGGCTGGAGTAACCGTCCGGAAAAAGACTAGAGACTCCAAGAAGACAAATGCTGAAGAAGTTAAGGCCGATGTGTTGGCTAATGTGAAGTCCCCAGGTCCTGCAGAGACCAAAGTTAAGACAAAGGGAGTGGCAGCCGAAGTAGAAAAAGTCACTAAAGAAGCAGAGGTCTCTGAAACTGCCACCGTAGCTGGGGAAACTGCTGCTGGAAAGGAGGAAGAAGTGACCCAAATGCACGTAAAAGAAGCGAGCAGGGGCAGGCATGCTCTGCTGAAGGAGCCCCACAAAGCAAACGAGGAAGTGTCTGGACATGACCATGACTTGGAACAGTTCCGTCAAGAGCTGCAGCAGTCCAAGAAAGGACATGAGGCGCATGTGCGGGAGCCAGAGGATCGAAAAAGAGAGAGAGATCAAAATGTACATTATCATCACCAGGGAAAAAGTAGCAAAAGAGTATCTGGCCATGAGATGGGCACATGAGGCCTTTAGGCAGTTTCTATTGGGCAAGACGTCAGATTTGGTGATAAACCAAGCTCTGCTGGTGTGGGTCTGGCAGAACAAAGGGAAGGTTATAGGCCAGGTGGATGCCCTCTCACCAGCCTCCTGTGGTTATGCATGTGTTCCCCCTCACAGGCTTGAACAAAGGGGGGGGGGGCATATGTGAGACAGTAACAGGACTTACACAGGTTAGAGGCAAGGAAAGGGGGGATACTGCGGTCCACACCCCTATTCCACCACAGGTGAGACCAGCTGGAGGTACTCAGGCTGGCATAAAGCACCTCCCAGGGTGTCAGCAAGGGGGGAGTGTGTTACCTGTGGACAAAGGCCTGGAGGCTCTGTCTGTGTGGTCTCAGCTGGGCAAGGCTGAGGGACCACAAGGCTGGGAGATAGCCTGGAGTTGGGTGACAAAACGATGCCTGGGAGGGTCGCAGGGCCATAGTCAGGCAGACTATTGAGCCCCAATCCCACACAAGAGACACTGGATTGGAGACAGTGGGCATACTGTGCCCTGTACAGCCAGGAGGCTGTGGGACATTGGCTGAAAAAGCTGCATGTGATCACAGGGTGTGAATGGTGACTTACCGTAGGTGAGTCAGGAATTTTGTGTTTAGCTAGAGCCTGGACGGGCGAGTGTTTATTGTTTTGTTTTTGCTGGTGTGGCACAATAAATGCACTGTTTGGACCTGAAACCTGGTGTTCTGAAGCCGTATCTGTTAGAATGACCCCCGGAGAAGAGCTAACCCCCCCCCCAGCGTTTAATAGAACAGGTTCTGATAACATCTATGTTGAATCAGCTGACGACAGTGTAAAAGGGGTGCGCTTCTTCTTGACGCTTACATCGACCTATAAGGCTGAGTTCACACTTGAGTTGTTTGGTCAGTTTTGGCACCGTGACTGCCCTAATAAGTGAAGTGTGCAGTGATTCTAAGAGCGACGCCTGGCATCTGCATGTCATACTGACTCACAGTATTATTTCACTACCAAAACAGACTCCCTATGCGTGTTACTACAAGGCACAGTGTTCTACACCACTCTAAAGGCTCTCAGCAGCCAGGAAATAGCAGTTTTTTTAATGCGATTCGCCGCAAATAAATTCGGATCGAATCTAATTTTTCCGAAAAATTCTGCGAACTTTTGAAAAATTCGCTCATTTCTACTATGTATCTACCACTGATTCTCTGTTGTGGATTTTGCCATGTGAACAAACAGCAACACTCATTTTTATATTTTTGCTTTGATTTGTGAGCATTTCATGTTTTTAAGTGAAACCATAAACTGGATCACTGTAGAATGAAATAAGATTTTGAAGGTCATAAATTGTAAATGTAAATCTTACTATGAGACGTATAATGCATTTGTGGCCATTTATGATAATGACACATTTCCTGCATTTATGACATAAGGCGGTGTCCTTGTATAATACAAACATAAACCTTTTTACAAACTCAAAGCTGAAAAATGTCAAGGCATAACCCTCCATATAGTCACACAATATATATCCTACAAGGTTGTCAACCAAACTAATGGAAAATTGTAATCTCTTTAGCTATGGCCGCTCCCCTATCAGACAAAAACATCTCTTAAAGGGGTATTCCAGCTTTTTAACAGCTTTTTCTTCATCTGGATCCTTGTCACAACTTGGCAACCAACAGGGCGGTCTCCCAAGAGGCAAGCATCAGTCTTCTGCTCCATTATTTGTACAGGTTGCTTTCATATAGAAGAAGAATCAAGTCACTTTGGATTTGGTCTCCTACTTATTTGCTCTTCTTGAAAATACCCAGGGGGCACAAGTCAGCAGCTACATGTTCTCCCTTCTCCATTAATCTCTAATCTTCTCACTTCCTGTTAACTGAGCCTGCTAATTTATATGTGGTGTGATAGCACCACCTAGTGACGTGTGGATGAAATGCAATAACCAGCCCGTTGAAATTAATTTGCAGCTATTACAGAGATAGTTGACATTATTATGACATGAATAGAGTTGAGCGGACACCTGGATGTTCGGGTTCGGCAGGTTCAGCCGAACTTGAAAAAAAAGTTTGGTTTCGGAACCCGAACTTGACCCGAACTTGAACCCGAACCCCATTGAAGTCAATGGGGATCCGAACTTTGGGCCACTAAAATGGCTCTAAAGTAGCCCTGGAAAGAGCTAGAGGGCTGCAAAAGGGAGCAAAATGTGCTTAAGAGCATGGCAAATGATGGTTTTGAAGGTGCTTACTCCACTGCAGTCCGTGTCTCGCATGTAGATGCCTGGTCATGCAGGTTGTGCTAAGGTTCAGAACGTTAATGCCTCGCTTCAGGCTCTGATGGCACAGCGTGCAAACCACTCGGGTCTTGTCGTCAGCACATTGTGTGAAGAAGTGCCACTCCAGGGAACTCCTTGAAGCTGCCTTTGGGGTGCTCGGTCCCAGATGGCGGCGGTCAGTAGCAGGCGGAGTCTTTTGCCGGCGGGTGTTCTGCTTTTGCCCACTGCTCCCTCTTTTGCTACGCTGTTGGCTCGGTCTTACCACTGCCTCGTGCTGAGGTGGTATTCCCATGTCCTCATCAGGAAACATAAGTGGTTGTGCGTCAGTGCATTCTATGTCTTCCACCGCTGGGGAAGGGCTGGGTGGATGCCCTTGGGAAACCCTGCCAGCAGAGTCTTCAAACAGCATAAGAGACTGCTGCATAACTTGAGGCTCAGACAGGTTCCCCGATATGCATGGGGGTGATGTGACAGACTGATGGGCATGGGTAGGGCATTGCACTCAATTTATTAATTTTTTACTCTATAGGACAGCGGTATTTGTGGCCTAAATTTCACAGTAACTTATGCACGTCTAATCCCAGATGTGCAGTATATTAGAGTTTTTTTTTTTTTTTAACCTCAGTAAGCAAAAGCCATATTTGAGGCCTAAATTTCACCGTACCTTATGCACCTATAATCACAGATGTGCAGTATATAAAACTGTGTTTTTCCACCCCGTTATGCGAAAGCCATATTTCTGGCCTAAATGTAACACTCATATGCACCTATAATCCTAGATGTGCACTATATGAAACAGAGTTGTTTTTTTTGACCCAGTATGCCCCAGTATGAGAAAGCCGTATTTCTGGCCTAAATGTGACACTCACTTATGCACCTCTAATCCCAGATGTGCACTATATCAGAGGTTTTTTTTTTTAACCCCAGTAAGCAAAAGCCGTATTTGTGGCTTAAATTTCACAGTAACTTATGCACCTATAATCACAGATGTGCAGTATATAAAACACAGTGTTTTTTCCACCCCGTTACGCGAAAGCCATATTTCTGGCCTAAAAGGAACAGTCCCTTATGCACCTATAATCCTAGATGTGCACTATATGAAACAGAGTTTTTTTTTTTTTTCCACCCAGTATGCCCCAGTATGCCAAAGCCGTATTTCTGGCCTAAATGTGACACTCACTTATGCACCTATAATCCTAGATGTGCACTATATGAAACAGAGTTTTTTTTTTTTTTCCACCCAGTATGCCCCAGTATGCCAAAGCCGTATTTCTGGCCTAAATGTGACACTCACTTATGCACCTATAATCCTAGATGTGCACTATATGAAACAGATGGTTTTTTTTTTTCAGCCCAGTATGCCGCAGTATGAGAAATCCGTATTTCTGGCCAAAATTGAGTAGTCACTTATGCAGCGATAATCCTAGATGTGCACTATATGAAACAACCCCAGTGTCTCAAAGAGTATTTCTGGACTTGGAGACATGCAGATATCCTATGCTGGTGCACTATCATTGCATAAAATAGCTGCTGATTATGTATTGATATTGTCTAATTGAAGGAAAAAAAGCTCGTTTTCAGCAGTAGTTGGCTCAGGGCAGGCTTAAAACAATTGTGCACTGCACCCACAAAACAGATTTGCTGTAGATCGCTGAGTAAAGAAGCAGTTCTTCATAAGATTCCTCCCTGATCTCTCCCTCACAGCAGCTGCAACCTCTCCCTACACTGATCAGAGCAGAGTGACGGGCGGCGCTATGTGACTCCAGCTTAAATAGAGGCTGGGTCATATGCTGCTCTGGCCAATCACAGCCATGCCAATAGTAGGCATGGCTGTGATGGCCTCTTGGGGCAAGTAGTATGACGCTTGTTGATTGGCTGCTTTGCAGCCTTTCAAAAAGTGCCATAAAAATTGCTCAACACCGAACCCGAACTTTTACGTAAATGTTCGGGTCCGGGTGCCGAAAAACCTAAAGTTCGGTACGAACCCGAACTTTACAGTTCAGGTTCGCTCAACTCTAGACATGAAATATACAAAAGCTTTTAAGGTCCCACTTTTAACACAAAGGGGAACACTGCACTTACCCTACCCGCTGCTACACATTGTAGGACACTCAATGCCTTCCCAACCTGACTCCTGGTGCTTGTTCCTTTACAGCAAGCACATGTATTCTTTTGGCTCTTAAAAGGCCAGCATGTGCTCAGGCTAATCGGTCCCCAGCCAATGGCAGCATTCCCTGGGTTATATAGGCCACCGTTCCTTATGGTAAGGTGCCTGAGCTATAGGTTCCTAGCAAAGGTACACTATTGTATTGTCCTGACCTCTTGTGCCTAACCTCTACATGTTTCCCAGATGACTCTGTGCTGCCTGTCCTGACCTCTGCCTGATCACTGTATTGACCCTATATCATCTGACTGATTCACTGCCTTTTTTTTTCCACTCCATTAGATAAGACCTGTGATATGTGACTATAGTTTGGCTATAGCGCCTGCAGGGAGTCTGATGTAGTCAAAGATACACCTCCTGTCTTTGTATTAGGATGCGGCTCTCTCCCTTCCTTTGCAGCTCTATCTCTTCAGATGTGCATAGACACAAGAAAGTCAGTGCATGGAGAGCTGATTTTTATTACAGATAAGACACAATAATGTGAAATTAATTCCAGCTAACCTCCATATATAATACAAAAGACAAGAGTCAAAAAGTCTCCATAAACAACCTGTACCATTAGGACAACCTCTTTCTATACAGTATGACCTATTAGTACACAAGGATAACATAAAGGGGGAGGGTTCTACACTTATGACTCCCTCTTTAAGTCAGAGTGGAGAGCTGATGCAAAAAGTTTCTCCTACAACACTCCACATGGGACAACTCATTTAAGCAATAATTAGTGTTGAGCGAATTGAAGTTAACAAATCAAATTTCTTTGTGAACTTCGGCGAGGCAGCCATATCAAATTTTTGATAACTTCGCTCATCTCTAGTAATACTATAACATTAGTGGTACTTGGTCGATGATCATACAGCCAAGGTGGTGTTACCTTTATTTTAGGTTCTGCAGCAGGCAATATGTGGAAGCAGGGTCACATTGATACTGTGTGTAAAGTAGAACTAGCTTAGTTGTCCATAGCAACGAATCAGATTCTTCCTTTCAGGCAGTAGGTGTTAGAGTGGTGGCTCGAGGCCACTGCTGCTTGGCTAACCTGGTCCGGACCGGCTTCCCGCTCTCCTTCACTTCCCTGCGGGTCTGGCCGCTGGAGTAACTCTGTTCCTCCATGCAAGCTGAGGCCTGCTTGCAGGCTCAGCCTTTTTTTCAAGGTCCGTAGGGGGCATGCACCTTAATTCTTACCAGCCACTGGCTAGTTACCTGGTTACCTCAGCCTGTCTCTAACTACTATTCTGCCTCACCACTCTGCCCTGCACCAGTTTCTCTGGCCCAGCTGTTTACCACACAGAGACTACTCCAAGAGATAGCAGCCGTGGCTCCTCTGCAGTGAAGTCTAAATCCCAGTATAGGGGTTAAAGGGTGAATTCCAGTGGACTGCCAGGATAACTTCCTTAAAGGGGTATTTCGGTTGTTTGAAGTTATGCCCTATTCACAGGATAGGGCATAACTATTAGATCTGTGGAGGTCCTACCACTTAGACAGACCCTCATGATTACTAAGCGGGGGCCCTGTACTTTAAGTTTAGTCCAAAGCCAAATCTGTTGGTTAACATAGTGGTCCACACCCTCTGCCATAACAGTAGGACTGGTTCCTCAATATCCTGATCATATCAAAGGCTAGTCAATGTCCCCTCCACGAATACCAGATGGGAACAGCCAAGGTATCTGCTGGCGCCTGTTACGGACAATGGTTGTGGAACCACCGTGCCAACTAACCGGTTGGACATTTGGCTAATCTTGATGGTGTTGTCCTGGTAGTCCCCTGTTTCTCACCCTTTAACTCCTATACAGGGAACTCATCCTTGCTGCAGGGAAGCTACCAGGCTGCTAACTCTAGAAATAGTCCTGGTGTAGTTGGCAGCTGACATACAGGGTTCAGAGACACAGGCAAAGCACACAGACAGAAACAGATAGAGAGCAGGTGGCAGAGTACATGAATCCAAGGCAAATACAGAGTGAATCCGATAAGGTCAGGCAAACAGACTACATACTAATCTACGGAACAGACACAGGGTAATAGCAAATGCAACTAGGTCAGAATTCACACACAGGCATAACCTGAACAGATTCAAACACAATCTGGAAAGAGGAGGCAGACAAAGATAAACAGGCAGAATCTGAACAGATCCAAACAGAATTTGTTGCACTACCAAAGGAATGACATGCAGCTCCAAAAATATATATATCAGGGAAAATGAACACATCAGTCAAAGAGGTGTACACACAGAGCCATGGAAGGTTAACTCTAGCAGTACCAACCTGAGGAGCTACACACCCACAAGAAGCCAACACCAGAGCGCATGGAACAGTGTCAACATGAACTGCCATTGGACCCGATGGTCCTAATTCGAACCCACAAGAAGCCAGAGCCTGTGCACTCGGAACTGTGGTGAACACTTCCATTGGTAAAACGCCATTGTAACAACACCTGGTTCTGGTCTTGTGTGGTGTTAAAGGGCGCACCTCCTTTATTTCTGTACATTATGACAGCTGGTGCTGGTCCTGTGTGTCTCATGCTATGCATTAGGACAGTAGACACTCTCCAGCCACTCCTACAAGCTCTGATGCGGTCATCATCAGTAGCAAGGCAGAACCTACTGTCATCACTGAATACATTCATTGCCATTCATGCCTCCAATGGGCTCTCTCGCAACAGCAGTGTAGACGTTCTTGGCGATGATGAGAGGTCAGTAGCAAAGAAGCTAGTGAAATGCATGAATGCAGTCTTGCTGCAAGTACATGGTTCCTTATGGTCTGGGCGGTCACTGCAGAGGCTACTGCAAAACCAATTTGTGATGCCATGGGTATCCTATGAAACTCAACAGCTCTTGGCACCATCTGTCTGTCTTGACCATCCAGAACCTTCCTTACATGCCTGAGTGCTCTCCTCTAATCACTGTCGACACCACCAATGCTGTACAGAAACTTCCCATCTAACTCTTTCCAAGATTTAACAGATGGACCATCCAGCCTCTCGAAGTCCCAGTATTCGGCCCTGTTAGAGGCCTGTTAATTGCACAAATCATGCATGCCTTCATCTAGCAGGCATAATGAACATTTAAACAACACCCAATCAACAGTCCTGTAAGAGAGAAAGTAAAAAAACTGCCTGGTAAAAAAAATACTTTTTATATTAACTCCTTCTACAACTCCCTCTAGATATATCTTTATTCTCCTTTCTGTATACTTTGCTGTTTTCTTTGCTTTTAGCTTGTACAAACGTTGCCTCTCTATAAACAACGCCATATGGACATAACTTTTCCACTTTAGCAATGTACGGTCCCGGCCGGAGCAGAGCAGGTTTTGATAATATTCCCTGGCTATTCTGTAGCTCACGAATGACCTTCTCAGCAGTTTTTCCATTTGTGTTTGAACAGATGGCATATTCTGCACCTCCTTTATTTCAGTAGAAAAAAAGAAGCATTTTAGCTAAAGTAAATAGAAGTTTTTAATAATATCATATTGATATAAATGTCTTACAAGCAGCCGCACTTAATATTAATAACTAATCATAGAAAGCTTTAAATGGTACCTGTCAGAGGGGCTAGGCATATTCACCCAGGAGTATTTTAGCCAATATTTTGCATTAGTATTTCCAAGTCCAAACCAAATGTACTTGCAGAAAAAGGAAGAAGATAAATTCTTCCATTGCACCTTAACTGTATTTAGGATCTGCTTCTGGTTTTGGCTTCAAAATGCTAACATAAAACACTGATCAAATCTATAGTGAATGAAAGTGGCCTTCCTAGAGAAAAAGGCAATAGGTGCACCAATTGGTCATGGGTAGTGTTGAGCGAACCCGAACTGCAAAGTTCGTGTCCATACCGAACTGCAAAGTTCGGGTCCATATCGAACTTTGAAAGTACAGGTACCTGGACCCGAACCCGAACTTTGCAGCAAAAGTTCGGGTTTGAGTTCAGTGTTCGGGCATTTAATAAAGCTTGTTGAAAGGCTGCAGGGCAGCCAATCAACAAGCTTTTAAGCTGTGGGCACTTAGAAACCATCACAGCCATGCCTAGCCAGGTATGTGATCTGTATGGGAATATATCTATATTGTGGGATATACCCAGGGGCATATAAGGTTGGTCACCATGTGCTACTTATGTTTTATAAAAGCACATATTTATATTTGTGACTACGCGGGACATGTGTAACATCTGTTTGAGAGTAGCAGCAGCAGAGGTTAGGTTATTCTGGCATCCTTATACGTCTGTTGTTTCCTCTTCATTTTTATTTTCATATTGTGATATGCTTTGTGTATGGATTTTTTATGCAATAAAATAGATTTATATTTTTTGACTATTTTGGACATGTGTCGAGAAAACAGATCTGGCACCATTGATTTAGTCACGGCTGAGGATGGGGGAAACCCTCAGCCGTGCGGTGATGGGAGATGGTCGCTGCTTGACCAGGACGACAGGATTAGGCAGCAGGTCACCTCCTATCGCGTCCCTAACCTGACCCTAACTCCTAGCTGCATGGGCCGACCTTTAAGGTAGGAGGACCCATGCTCAGGAACCTCGGAGCCCTAACTCACCCTACGACCGGTCCCTGGACTAGGAGTCATGGTAAGACAACCTGTTCCTTCTGGATACGGAGGAACAGGAGTCTCACTGGCCAAGCTGCAAGGAAGGGAGAACAAGTACAACCTATGGCAATGGCAGGCACTTGCCACAAACATAACACTCACCTGCCACAGACACAAAGCCTGGAACCCATGTGGAAGTACTGCTATCCACAAACTCAAGGATTCAGCACACAACACACATCACACAGGAACCCAGGACCATAGGTGCAATAAACAAGCATAAAACCAAACACATCTTCTAGACACCAAACAACATTGTATTTGCTATGACCAGAAGGATGGCCCCCACTGGCAGTTGGTAAGTAACCAGGAGGATGTCTCCAGCAAGCATGGCTGAAGCACCCTCTCTGGCTACTGTCTACAACTGAGGCTTTATAGGGCCAAGAGGCCACACCCAACAGTCAGACACACCCCGTGACTCACACACACAGAAAGGGAGTTAAGCCTTCCAAAACCACAGAAGGGAAAACACAACTTAAAGGGGAAGTGTCCAAACAACAAACACACTGTGGCTGTTGCCGCAGGCAATGACATGGGTGGCAACCGTGTCCTGGGAGTCAGCCCGAAGGCTGGGACACTGCCACCACATGTACAGACAACCAAACGTTGCCACGGGCAACCACAGTGCAGGAAAGATGTCAGTGCACACCACACATAACAGAGAGTGCACACAGACATACCAAAGTGCATACAAACGAGCACACAACTCCAAGGGAACCGCACACATAGCTGTTGTCCGCGGCAACCGCACTCGAGGCCAACTACATATGCCTCCAGCTGCGGTTGACACTACAACCCAAACCGCGGGCAACTGTATGCGGCTCCCAAGGAGTCACGGCCATAACATGGTCGTGACAGTTTTATGCCGGGCACGATGCACACAAAAACACTGCTTGCAGTGTTTTTTTCTGTCTGACATGGGAATGCAGCTCAATGGAACAGAATGCATTCTGTTCTATTCTGTTCAGTTCCTATGACGGATCTCAATACCAGAAAGGAAAATGCAGATGTGAAAGCAGCCTTAGAGATTGTACACTTTGATATATAATTGTTTTAGATCCTCCTCAATTAAAGACTGAAAGTCATTAAGTGCTGGTACTCTAGAACTAATAGGATAAGAATTTAGGATTTTAGGTAGAATAGACATTGATTGAATATAATCACTTCCACTTTCTGGTTGTAAACTATGAAGTGTAGAAATAGCTGTTTGTTCCTGAAACAAAAACTAAAACTGCACAAAAATATTTTTCCTCCATCCTTGTGACAGATCATTGCCAGTATCTGTTCACTAGGGAAAAAAATAATTGAATGGGTAAATTTTATTTGCAACCATCAGTTCAGAAGACTCAAGATATTTACCGGATAGCAAGCAACTTTGGCAACAAATGTTTTATTTAGGATGGCAAAAGGATTATATTTGGGTGGGACTAGATGTTGCTAGGTTATGTTCTTATATCCCTCACAATCTGGCCTTTTGAGCTATCTATCATCATCTGGCTAAATATGGCTGTGGAATTTTTAACCCTTAATTATTTTATATTTGATGGCACAATGGGGTCAAAAATTTCCACCATCTTTAGCTAACATCTATGTGTCATATTGGGAGGAATCCGTTTTTTCCCCCCAGCTTCTAATGTTTTTTGGGAGGCTATTATCTTGTATGGATGCTACATTGACGATTTGCTTATCATTTGGCACACCCATACCAGATTTTTTACATTATGTTAATAATAATTATCTGAACTTGAGGTTTCTGGGTAATGAATTTGCAAATGAAGTACAATTTTTGGATCTAGTTTTGACTGGAGATACAGTGGGGTATTGCGCTAACACTTTCATTTGTAGAAAACCCCAGTCGTGCAATACTGTTTTCCATGCTAGAGCTAATCATCCTAGTCACACTATCAAGGCGTTACCGGTCGGTGAGTTTACTAGGATCAAAAGGGCGTGCTCGGAGAGTATGAAATATGAACAAAAAGTTAAAGAGAGGAATTATTAAAAATGGATGATTGATAGGGCCTCACATATTGCCTCTCGGAATTCTAGATATGATCTCATTTTTTTGTTCTTTCAATAAAACAAAAATTTCAGAAACCATTTTTTTTCTACAGCTTATAGTAACAATTTTAAACAAATAAAACATATTTATAAAAATATCTTCTGATTTGATGTTGGGGCAGTAAATTGTGGCAGTTCCTAGAAACAGTATGCAATTGTGTACCAAAAAGAGAAAAATCTCTGTGGAGTCTTCTCTCTCCCAGCTTTTTCCAATCCCAACATGCCAAAAATAAAATCTCGTTTTCTCAGACAGGTTCTTTTGCTTGTGGTGGCAATATTCGAATTTGCAATATTTTGCAAATCTTGGGGCGAATATTCGTCATATATTCGCAAATTCTATAATTCGTGATCTTTAGTCATTATTTTCTTGATTGCGAAAATCGGCAATCGAAAAATTAGCGATAAGAAAATTTGCGATCAACACTACTCCTATAGGCAACTTTACTATTGGTTGCTAGGGAGGTTGCTAAGTGCTGAAATTCGCAACAAATTCGCAATTAGAATATCTGCGAATACCAATATATAGCACTATAATCTAAATATTCGTGAATTCTTGAAGTGGCGATATTCACAATAAAAATTCGCAATTCAAATTTCCGCGCTTAACACTAGCAAATATACACAAAAAAGCTACATTTTGGTTCAGCAACCGCAAATAAACTCAGTATCAAAATATCAAAACTTTCATTGTGATTCTACATTTGTAGTATTTGTGGTGTGCTGTACCAAATGTTTCTTTCTATGTCCGCTGCATCATTAGGAAAATGAAAACACGCATTGCGGATCACACTGGGTATGTGAATAAGAACCAAGCTACAGCTTTGGGCATGGCAAATCATTTCATAGAGATGCATAATGGCCACTTATGTCGTTTTTCTTTTGTTGGCATTGAAAAGGTTAAAAAAAAACTATCAGAGGAGGTGATAGACTGCAGTTGCTGTTAGCCAGAGAAGCCTTCTGGATATATACATCAGACACAAGGATTGGACTGGATTTTTACTAATCATTGTTTTCATGTATCGTATGTTTTGTTACTTTTTGAATTATATCAAGGAATAAATGCCTTTAATACACACATTGGGGGTCATTTATTATTAGATATACGACAGTTTTTTTAGTACATCTGTCGCAGATTCGTCTAAAAAACGAGGCGTGGTTGGGGAAGGGGGCAGGCCGTCTCATTTATTATTTTCTATGCCTGTTTTAGGCGTAGAAAATTATTTAAATCTGCGCCAGCAAGGCAGCTGGTGTACATTTAGGCGGACGGTTGGATGCGCCTAAGTTGTGTAGGGGCTGGTCCCTCTACATAACTTAGCCAATGCAAGGGGTATAAATGACCCCGATTGTTTCTCTTATTTGTGACAGATCACACCCTAAGCTCTGGTGAGCATTGAAGTTTCCTCATAATATACCAATTGCAGTGACATACATGGCATACAATGGGATTGAGCTGCACTTAGGCCTTGTGGTCGATGAACATGACGTCACTGGCCTAGAAAGAGGAAGCATCCCTCATCGGAGTGCAGCTGTCTCTTCAAACAGCTGATCGGCAGGATGCCAATCAGGTATTGATGACCAGTCTTGAGGATAGGACATCAATATTTTACTCCCCATAACTTTGCACAAGATAGACATATACTGTAGGTTTATTGCTTAACAGGTGATAGCCATTACTATAGACCAGGGATCAGCAACCTCTGGCACTCCAGCTGTTCTGAAACTACAACTTTCAAAATCCTCCTTCCACTTCCATTGGAGTTACAAGAACAACCAAGAAAGTTTGCATGCTGGGAGTTGTAGTTTAACAGCAGCTGGAGTGATGAAGGTTGCTGATCCCTGCCACAGACTATCATGTTAAAACATACACTTATAATATCACCCCTGCCGTACTTCAGAACACCAGTGACTGTCTATCTGCTGAAAATGAATCTTTCAAAAACTGAACTTCTTGTGTTTTCTCCATCTACTAAACTACCTAATCCTGATATTTCCCTCTCTGTGTGTGGTACTACCATAATGCCTAGGCAGCACCCCCGCAGCCTCTGTGTTATGTTTGACACTGATCTTTCATTCGCCCCCTATATTCAATCTTGTGCCCGCTCATGCCAACTTCACCTCAAAACATCTCTAGAATCCACCCCTTTTTCTTACTAAGGAAACAGAAAAAACTCTGTCATGTTGTGCAAACAGGACACAGACAGAAACAGACCAGGGACCCAAGGAATAGTTTATTACACATGTAATAAATGAACATGACAGTAACAGGAAAAGCAGGTTAGGCAATAGTGGTAGCACTACAACTGAACCAAGTGCACTAGTACACTAGAGGCAAACCCCAGAGGGCGCAGAACCAGAGAGCCCCGTTCTTTACAGAGCCCCTGGTGGTGGGGATGAACTGGGACGAGGGCTCACTGGTTACACCTTCATGAAGGTCCCAGTACATTTGGCCACTACCTGCAGAGAACCATGCTGGTGCAAGCACCAGCGGAACAGACACAGGACATGGATCAGACGACAAGACAAACGGAAACCAACACACAAGCAGATGCCTGGACCCCAAGCGGAATGGAAGCATGGCGGTTTCAGGCAGAGCTGCACGCTGACTAGAGATCCTCCCTCCGGAGAACCCAGGGCCCCTCTCATAAAGGCAGGACATACACAAGATTCGAACAGAAGCAGTTTAGCACTGCCAGGCTATACCTGGAACAGACAGGATCATAAGCAGTTTAGCACTGCCAGGCTATACATGGAACAGACAGGACAGACAGGATCATAAGCAGTTACACTGCCAAGCTATACATGGAACAGACAGGATATAACATCAATGACACAGAACAGGTATAGAAGACCAGGCAAGGAATGGACAAGGATACATCAACAACAATGCTTTACCAGGCGACACCACATAAAAGGGCAGATGGCCCTGGGCCAGCAGCAAGGGGCTACACCCAGCAAGGCAAAAGATAGAATGACCCCAAGCCCCACACCTCATATATAGAAATAGCTGCAATAACAAGGGCACCTGATAAGCCACACCCAGGAAGAGACCAGGGAATGTTAACCCCACTAGAACCAAGAATACCAAAAGCACAGAACATACAATCAGAATTGTCACTTCACACCAGTCACAGAATTCAGCAACCAGCAGGCCCCAAACGACAACCAGCATACACAGGATAACTGTAGCCAGTACGAGATTACAGGCAGCCAGCCAGCCTACACAACAGCTAGGAGTGACAGAACCACACAGGACCAAGACCACAGCCAGCACACATCACAGGACCAGCAAGCATGGGAACACCCACAGCCAGTACACAAAGCACATGCAGTCAGCCTGCATGGCACCGGAGATAGGAACCACAATGATATGGATGAGGGGATACACAAACGCAGGCAACATTTAACAACAAAATTGCAGCCAGCATGCAGCCCCAAGTAACCAGCATGCACAGGTGTCAACAAAACTGCAGCCAGTACGCGAGAGGGCATGCAGCCAGCCTTCATGGCCACAACTCTCAAAGTGAACCGCACCGTGACACTCTCATTGTTGCCCTAGCCTATTCTGATCTTGATCATTGTAAATAACTCATTACTAATTGGCCTCCCCCTCAGCAGACTTTCCCCTATCCAATTTATCCTTAATGCAGCAGCCAGGGTAACCTATCTGTCTAATCACTACTCCGATGCCTCCGTCCTGTGCCAGTCATTGCACTGGTTGTCCATACAATGTAGGATTCCATTAAAGCTGCTTGTTCTCACCAACAAAGCTCTCCACAATGCTGCACCCCCTTACATTTCTTCCCTCATTTCTGTCTACTACCATACCCAAGCCCTCCGCTCAGCCAATGACTTAAAACTGACATCTTCTATAATCTGTACCCTTCACCCTGTCTCCAAGACTTCTCCTAAGCTGCATCAATTTTCTGGAATTTAATTCGAATTTCAGGGAAAATTTAATTAGCAGCTGAGCCAAATTTCCTTGTGTTTCTTAGTAATGAATCGATTTTCCCTGGAATGGCGGTAAAAAAATAAAAATAAATCCTACTTTCCTCATCTATTTGAGCGCAAAGAGGCTGCCGTGGCCATCTTGATTAAAGATCCCGTGCAAAATCCATGTGAGCTAACATATGACGTCACCATGCCAGCCAATGTGATGTCATCAAGCGCCACGCAAGATTTTGCACTGGATCTTCAAGCAAGATGACAGGTGGTGGCCCAATCACCGTTCCCTGTCATTGCACCCACTATTTACAAAGAAATGCGCTTAGCGACGAAGTCATTCATCATGAAGCAAATTTTTTTTTGTTAATAGAATTTGGCAAAACAGTTGAATCAAATTTTAGAGAACATCACTCATCTCTAGTTTTAGTGTTACGGCTGATCATTGTAAGGCCTCATGCACACGACAGTATTTTTTTGCGGTCCGCAAAAAGGGCTTCCGTTGTTCCGTGATCTGTGTCCGTTTTTTGTTTCCGTGTGTTTTCCTTTATTTTTGGAGGATCTCCAGACATGAAGGAAAGTAAAAAAAAATCTAAGTCAAGTTTGCAAATGATAGGAAAAAAAACGGACGTGGACGCGGATGACAATCTTGTGCCTCCGTGTTTTTTCATGGATCCATTGACTTGAATGGGTCCGCAAACCATTGTCCGTGAAAAAAATAGGACAGGTCATAATTTTTTTTCACGGACTGGAAACACGGATCACGGACGCGGATGACAAACGGTGCATTAGCTGAGTTTTCCACGGACTTTCAATGGGTCCGCAGGAAATCACAGAAAACGGAACAACGGACATGGGACACAACAACGGTCGTGTGCATGAGGCCTAAATGTTGTGGACTAGTCGATATTTGACTCCCGTTATGTTCAATGCGGAACACAGGAACATTAAACTAATAAATAGAGATGAGCAAAGTTTTCAAAAATTTGATTTGGTCGCTTCGCCAAATTTTTCCAAAACATTTGCTTTGATCCATAATGGAGGTGCATTAAATTGGGTCTATCCTGGTCTTCAGTTAAACTTGATGGGCAAAATATTAAACAGAGAATTTCTTAGCGTGTTGTAGATGACACTACTCTGACATGGCCTCTTCTCAGCGTCCATCTGTTACCAATAATCTGGAAATGTTAAATGCCACTAATTCAGTTGAAATGAATGCTCACAGATGGCAAATCCTTCATCTCCTGCACTTCATACAGAGATCAACAATATTTTTTATTTTTTTTGCCTACACTTCACTCTGCCAACTGAAAACTTTGCTCAATGCCATGACGTTTCTCTATTGTAAAAAATAAAAATAAAAATACAGAATGCACATAAATCAATATAGGCATCTAAACAAACAGATACGAGAGGTTATTATCAATCTGTTGAGTCAAGGTCTTGTTTACACAGCACAGTTTTTATGTCATTTTTCGTTCAACCAAAACTGGAATTGGATCCAAAAACGAAGACAAGTGTATGTATTTTCTTTATACTCATGTTTGGGATAAAAGGCAACAAAAATGAACAACACAAAAAAGGTCTAAGGAATATAACTTTCACTTTTAATTAATATTTGATTTGGTTTTCAAAACAGGTACAAGGAATGTACAAGTGTATAATACTCGAAGGCTACAGAGGAAAATCAATACATCTAGGTTTCAGAACACAGGAAATGCTTAGCAATTTGAATTGTACAACAAGAGGACAAATGCCCACAAGTCATGAGTTATAATGTTCAGTCCACACAGGTAACACCTCTGGAGAGAGTCTTTACATTTAAAGAAAGGAAATGTATGCATAATCATGAAATAGGAAAAAAGCCAGCAAACAAGCGAATGCTGAGTTAACCACGACGACCCCCAGCACAAAAGACAAATTGCATTACAAAAAGGTTAATACATTTTATCAGGTCAGGACCAAGGTAATTCCGGTCTTTGGATCAGACACAGTTTAGCCATTTTCAGCACACTTCATTTTAATGACTATAATATTTTTCTATGAAGGGCTAGTAATATGATTTTTTTAGCATTTCTGGGGCATAATTCAGTTTTTTTTCCCTTTACACTGCATGTAACAAATTTGGCGCCATACGCTAGACACTTTGCTCTTTCTTACGTCACTTCATGGCTGCCTTACTTCATGCCAGGATTTTGCCTCGAAAAATGCCTTCAATGAATCTGGCAAATTCTAAGAGTTCTTTTATCTGTGTAAATTTTCAAACCTTTTTGGTGCTAAAAGTATCTAAATAAATTTTGTGCGTGGCATGTACTTCCTTTTCCATTGTCTATATGTGCATATTTATGTAACTTTATATCTTTTTTTTATTTCTTGTCTTGCCAACAATTCACTGGCTTCTCCATAAATGTTGAGATACTGAGAATCTGCCACCTGTCATTGGTGATATCTCACAAGTGTCAGGTAATGTCAGGGGGAAGTGTATCATGTATGCTGAATCCCAGCATGTCACTTATTACACGTGCCTTGTGGCATTAGCTTTCCAGCTTGCATCAGATCTCTCAGAAGAATTCGTTGTTATCAAGCTTCAGTTCATCTGTGCTCATACAGATGGAAAAATACTGGTTGCTTTATATACTGTACTGTATATACAGTATATTTGTATCTTTTTTATTGTTTTACTTTTTTTTCTCTTCAGTCCCCTTATAGCATGAGTATTTTAGATTTTTTTTTTATTATCAAGAGAAACATTGATAATTTGTTACGAAATGCGCTGAAGCTTTTGATGATGGGACGCGATAACTTGTCTTGCAGTTGACAAACAGCTGAGGAGAGCTATGTCCAAATGCTTTTCCTAATTGAGGTTCTCCCAATTACATTTCTGCTCGAACTGATTTTTAATCTTCCAAATACAAGACCCCTTTTATTTAAATTGAGAATCATTTGTATAGACTGTTGTTCAACAACAATACACCTACAGGACAGCAGCTAATTTCTGTAGAATACACATAAGAGCAAAGTCAATTGAACTCATTGATGTTAGATGGATCCAGTGAATGTCTTACATTTCAGCATGTCTGGTATTGTTCTCGCAGGAGATAAGCCACAGTCAAAAGGTATATGGCAGCAATACATGCACACTCAATACATGCACACTCAATACATGCACACTCAATACATGCACACTCGGTGGAGCTGATCTTGCATGTGTATGGGGAGTACAGGAGGAATAGCTGTCATGAATTACACTGTTATCTCTTCTCTGATGACCGCATGCACCAAGGGTAGCTTGTTTCAGTCTGATCTACCAATTCAACTCTGCTAATCTGGCTGCAATCCATCCATCAAATGTTCGCGAACCGCTTGTTCGCAGCAGGCCTCATTCACTTTAATGAAGGTCTTATTTGCAGTCAGTAAACACTTACTAGTAGTACACAAATAGTACCACAACATGGACAGTGATATACCAGAGGGGGATCATTGGCAAAAATTCCCACAAAAAATATGTATTTTAATCAGGGGCCATTTTTATGTGTCTTAAGGGGAAACTCTCAAAAATGTGCCCTGCTGGAGCCTAGAAAACCTGTCGGCAGGGCCGGTGCAAGGATTTTTGCCAACACAAGCGAAGCTACATTTTGGCGCCCCCCCCCCCCCCCCCGCGCACCGGTCCACTGGCCCATAAGACGCACCTAGGTTTTAGAGGAGGATAATATGAAAAAAATATATTCCATTACACCTCAGGTCAGACCAGCCAGCAATCAGACCCCCAATGCCTCAGATCAGCCCCCCATGTCACATTTCTCCCCCTCAAGGCCTCCATGTTAACACCTGAGTGGTGCTGTGACTGTCTGACTTCTGCTGCTGGCTGCGTCTTCAGTCTGGCTGACGGCTGTGTCTGTTAGTCAGACGAGACACAAGTTATGGTACGTTCACTCTTGCCATATAGATTGCCACTCAGCTTTCCCAGGAACAGATATGCCTAGGTGATGGCCCAATAGAATGAGAATAGAAGCAGAATAAAACAAATCAAGGAATCATTGACATCTTCCGGTCTTTTCTGAATCTTAAGAAGATGGCCGAGATGAGTTTCTCCGGGGTTGTATAGACCTCTAGCTGCCATCATAGACGCTAAGTATGATGATGTTTACTGATGACACTTATAAATGGACATTAGTGATCTCACCTTCCTCCCCCGTAAGTATTATCACTCATCCCACAACTCTGAATGCTGCAGCTTCCATATCTGCCTCTCCACACGGAGCGTGACTCAGACGGTCAAACCTTTCCCCTTAATTTAATTCCATTAATAAAGTACTAACCACACCATGGGGCTGATGCAACAGATCATGAATATTCTCATCCCTGTTACAGGAAGATGAAATATTACATATTCATTTACAGCAGTGTTTCCCAACCAGTGTGCCTCCAGCTGTTGCAAAACTACAACTCCCAGCATGCCCGCACAGCCAAAGGCTGTCCAGGCATGCTGGGAGTTGTAGTTTTGCAACAGCTGGAGGCACACTGATTGGGAAACACTGATTTACAGCAATGAACCCAGAAAGCAACATTGCAATTATATCTCTACTATTGACTCCTTCGGTGTATGAAATAAGGGGCCACAAGGGACGTAACACGTGGCCTACTGTATAGCGTTCTCACATGAGGACCCCTCACAGTCACTAATTATCTGACGGGACCTCAAATGCATTACTGGGATTCTCCCCTGCAGGTGATGACTTCCTGCAGTGCTCAGCTCCTTTCTTAATGAACCCAGGACGCCGGACGGTGAGCGCAAACACAACACAGACACAGTCAGCTCGCCTCACCTCTAGTCCCTGCTTCAATTTCTTGGTCCCACACCTCGGATTCAATTTCTTGGCGGGCGCAGGCCGCGGCTGCCTGTGTCTACTCACGTCCCTCCTGCAGGTGACTTGTCAGTTGTCACTAGTGGCAGCCAGAGCGGCGCGCTGAGCCAATGAATGAATATCATTCATCTATCTATGATCATCTATCTCTGCCTAGGTGCCTAGCTAGCTATGTTGCCCTGACTACGAGTCCGGCCGGGCGGCCCGGCACACGCAGGCTCGGGGGGGGCAGGCCTTTGATATCTGTTGCCCTGAGTCCCTGACTACTCTAGACTAGACGATCGCCGCGGCCGGCACACGCAGGGCGGGTTCAATAAGTCAAGTGCAAAAAAAAAAAAGCATTCATTCATTCTTCCATTCTTCCGCCCTGCGCAGGGCGCGCCCTAAGGCGGCCGCTTGGTCTGCCTTATGGTAGCACCGGCCCTGCCTGTCGGTTTGATGTATACAAATGTTCAGCACTCCACGTTTTTTGTATCCTGCAGAGTCTATAAAAAAAATGCATACGTTAACACAAATTTATTTCTCCCATGGAACTGTATGGTGAACGGACGCCACTGTACGGCATCAGTCTGAGGCATCTGTTAACGCATACATTTTTGGTATGCATTAAATGGATGGCAAAAATAGGATGTGGACCCAGCCCTAGTGTCAGAATAAGCACCAGTACACATCGGAGCAGTGTGGCGGAGAGGGGAGGCCGCCATGTACTGACAGAGCGCTAACTGGTCCTGGTGGTCAGGGCTGAGGACTGTGTTTCTCAAGGATCATTTTCTACTGGGAAATACAGGGCACAGTATAATACACTATAATCTATATAATATAAAGATATTAGCCCTACCCACAAATAATAAAACAATTAGGTGGTCATTTATTATATAGAAATACGTCTATGTTAGGCCTATTTCTGACACAGATTGTGGCGCAAAAGGTCCTTAGAACCGCAATCTGCATATTTTTCCCGCTCATGCCAGGTCTATAAAAGGATGGCGTGGGCAGAGAAAGGGATACAGTTATGGCCATCCAGTTATTGTATACCACCGCCATACATTGACCGGATAACACCGCCATACCGTGACCAGATAAAAGGGTATAAGAGGGCACAGTACAGGGAATGACTAGGGGCACTGCACAGGGTGTGGTAAGAGGGCACAATGCAAGGTATAAGGGGGCACAGTCACATGACCCTGTGACATTGGAAGGTCCTTATGGTAAATGCGGTTCATATGCCACCATAATGAGAGGCAGAGGAGTGAGACAGGGGTGTGATTATATGGCTAGAGATAACAAATTTAACTGTCGGCCAGTAAAGGCCCCAAAAATTAGCCAATAGGCATTCATCTGACAGCAAAGAACTTTGGATTCTGTGGCTGGAGGTACATTAGGCTCTCACAGGATAAACATGTAACTGTCTAAGGGTACTTTCACACTTGCGGCAGGACGGATCCGACAGGCTGTTCACCATGTCGGATCCGTCCTGCGGCTATTTCGCCGTGCCCGCGGACCGCCGCTCCGTCCCCATTGACTATAATGGGGACGGGGGCGGAGCTCCGGCGCAGCACGGCGGTGCACGGAGAAAGGCCGCCGGACTAAAATTACTGCATGTCAGGCTTTTTAGTCCGGCGGCTTTCTCCGTGCACCGCCGTGCTGCGCCGGAGCTCCGCCCCCGTCCCCATTATAGTCAATGGGGACGGAGCGGCGGTCCGCGGGCACGGCGAAATAGCCGCAGGACGGATCCGACATGGTGAACAGCCTGTCGGATCCGTCCTGCCGCAAGTGTGAAACTAGCCTAATGAAATGAATCCAGCACGGGGAAAATATAAAGCTGTGCGTTCCTTTATTGCAGTAATTGCATAAAATTCAGGCAGCAATTCAATGACATCCAGTAACATCCATCTTAAAGTCAACGTGTTTCAAACAAAACTGTTCTTACTCATGACTTGTGAGGCATTCACTTGACAGCAAAGAACTTTGGATTCTGTGGCTGGAGGTAAATTAGGTGGTCACAGGATAAATATGTAACTGTCGGTCAGTACAGGCCCCAAAAATTAGGGAAGAGGCATCCACCTGACAGCAAAGAACTTTGGATTCTGTGGCTGGAGGTACATTAGGCAGTCACAGGATAAAAATTTAACTGTTGGCCAGTACAGGCCCCAAAAATTAGCCAATAGGCATTCACCTGACAGCAAAGAACTTTGGATTCTGTGGCTGGAGGTAAATTAGGCGGTCACCGGATAAATATGTAACTGCCGGTCAGTACGGGCCCCAAAAATTAGGCATTCACCTGACATAAAAGGCCTTTTATGCCGCTGTATATACATAAGGCAAGGACCATTCTTTGTTCTGGGTGGTGGCGGATATGTGTGGGCTGGTATCAGTAAATTTAATTACACGTGGTCATCACAGGTGTTGAATTCCTCCGAGATACATGCCTTATTCATTTTAAAAAATGTGAGGTAGTCCACACTGTCATGAGCTAGGCAAGTGCGCTTATCGATCACGATCCCCCCTGCTGCACTGAAAGTCCTTTCGGACAGGATACTCGACGAGGGGAAAGCCAAGAGTTCCATGGCAAATTGTGCCAGCTCTGGCCACAGGTCAAGCCTGCACACCCAGTAGTCCAGGGGTTCCTCGCTTCTCAGAGCGCCCACATCGGCCGTTAACACGATATAGTCGGACACCTGTCAGTCTAGTCGTTCCCTGAGGCTGGATCTGGAGGGCCGCTGTCGATGGGTTGGCTGCAAGAATTATCTCATTTCCGAAGTAACCAACGCATCATCAAACCGCCGTCTTTTTGCAGGCGTGGTAGGATTGGTATCAGCACCTGTTTCGCTGTGGGTGGAAATTCCTCTGCCAGTGCCTGCAACAGCAGAATGCAGCATCTCTCGCAGAAAGGCCTGGAAATGCTGCATTCTGACAGCCCTCTGTGATGCTGGTAACATGTCCGCCATTTTGTGTTTGTACCACACGTTGCCACCCAGTAGAGGTCCTTGACCTTTATGCTTTTTATACAGGGGTCCCTCGTCAAACACTAGAGCATGAAGGCCCCCATTTACACTAAATTGGAAGTGGTGGAGCGCCCTGGCTCCTGCTCATCACCCAGGAGAATGTTGTCCTCGGTCTCCATCCCCCAGCCACGGACAACACCAGGGATCGCCGAAAAGTTTAAAGCCTGCTATTCTTGATCCTCCTCCTCCCCCCAGCCACCATCCTCCTCTGACTCCTCTTCAGACAACTGCAGACTTGTCTCAGATGGAGTAGCCCCCCCTGGGAATTCATTCAGCTTTGCGACTTCCTCATCTTCCAGCTCCTGCTCCTCGACAGCTTGATCAATGACACAACGCAATGCCTGCTCCAGAAAGAAGGCGTAAGGTACGATGTCACTGATGGCGCCCTGGCTGAGACTGACCAGTTTGGTGATCTCATCAAATGGCCGCAGAAGTCTGCATGCGTCACGCCTCAGCAGCCACTGGCACAGTGAAAAAAAACAAGCTCCCCAGAACCTGTCCTGCCGCAGAGTTCGTACAGAAAATCGTTAGCGGCACATTTCTCCTGGATCAGCCTATCAAGCATATACAAGGTGGAGTTCTAGCGTGTCAGGCAGTCACAAATCAGACGTCTGACTGCAAGTGGTGTCGCCACTGAAAGTCAGCAAGACGAGCCATGACCGTGTAAGATCCTCTAAAAGGGTCAGAGATTTTCCTGGCCTGCCGCAAAACGTCCTGGACCCCGGGGCATTTGGCAACAAATCGCTGCATGACTAAATTCAGGAGTCACGTGTGCCATGCACGGCACGTGTGTAATTTTGTCCTGTTTTAGCACGCTCAGCAGATTGGCACCATTGTCGCACACCACTTTACCAACTGTCAAATTGAGCGGGGTTAGACACTGATTGGCCTGTGACTGCAGAGATGAAAGTAATGCAGGACAGGCGTGGCTCTTAGCTTCCAGGCACAACAGCTGCAGCACAGCATGGCAACATCTCACTTGGTACGTCGAATAGGTTCTAGGGACCTTGGGGGTGCAGCAGAAGAGGTGTTAGCAGTGGAGAAGGAGGAGTCAGCTGAGGAGGAGACAGAGGATTGAGTAGGAGGAGAAGAAGAGGCAGGCCTGCATGAAATCTGTAGCGGTAACACCAAATCCACACGGGTCCCACGGGTTACATGCTTGATGGCCATCAGAAGGTTCACCGAGTGGTCAGTAAAAGTTATGTAACTTCCCTGCCCGTGTTTGCTAGACCACGTGTCTGGTCAGATGTATCTTGGCATCGAGACTGTGTGCCAGAGATATATTAACTTGCCGCAGAACGTGGCCATATAGCTCTTGGATGACCTTCTGGGAGAAATATTTCCTTCCGGGGGACCTTCCATTGCGGTGTGCCAATGGGCACAAATTTTCTAAAGTTCCGACAAGCCAGCGGTCCACCGTTGGGCAAGAGGATTATCCAGCGTCATCATTTTTTTATGCTCGAACATTTGGGCCACGGAAGACTGCCTTGTGCCAGATGAACGCGATGACAGCACGGTGGAAGGTGGAGTGGAGGACAAATGGGAGGAGAGAGGAGAAGAGGCAGGACGTGGAGCACCGGGAGTGTGGGGTCTGACGGTGTTGCTCCCACTCGGCTCAGTGATGGGAGCCCAGGTGCCTTCTTAAGGCAGTAGTCCCTAGGTGAGTGTTGGGCTTACTGCGATTTATGCGTTGACAGCACAGGCTGCAGATGGCAACACTATTATCAGCAGCTGACAAGTTAAAAAAAGCCCACACTGCAGAGCCATGTGCCGGCGTCCTGGGAGCGCAAGATGTGACCGTGCATGGTGGATGGCTCACTCCAGATACATTTGCAGTCTGCTTTTTTCCTCCTGTGCACTGCAAGTTCTGCCTGCTTCTCCTCCTTCCCTCCTCTTCCTCTTGTGAAAACTCACTTGACGTCCATCGACACATCATCATCGTCAACTTCACCACCACTGACATTAGAGATCTCAGAGTAGGCAGCAACAGAGTGGACCACCCTCCTTGGGCTGAACTGGGTACTGTCGTCAGACCGCTGGGTGGCGGCCGTTGCTACCTCCCCTTCTTCATCCGATGCCAAAAATAGCTGCGCATTGGTAAGGTCTGGGAATGGATGGGAAATAATTCCTCTGACTCGAGTGGAGGGACTATGGTGGTGGTGGTGTCTTTGGGGGTGCACACAGCAGAGAGTGAGGAGGGTGCAGATACAGAGGATGATGAGGGTGCAGAAGCGGAAGGCTGAGTGAGCCACTCAACCAACTCTGGTGTGCCCTTTGAAGTTATTGCACATGCCTTCTCCAACTTCCCACTTAGGCTCAGGCCTGGTGCACCTGCCCGACCCCTACTATCCCTGCGGAACGGTCTGCCTCTTCCTCTGCCTGTCATTTTCTAAATGTCCGCAGAGAAGAGCAGTATTTGTGGAAGAAGGTATATCGCAGCCCTCAATCAGTATTTGGTGGAAAAAGGTATATAACAATAGCACCCCATAATCAGTATTTGGCAGAAACCGGTATAGGCACGCCTCAATCAGTATTTTGTGGAAGCAGGTGTATCGCAGCCCTCGATCAGTATTTGGTGGAAGAAGGTATACACTACAGTGCAGAATTATTAGGCAAATGAGTATTTTGACCACATCATCCTCTTTATGCATGTTGTCTTACTCCAAGCTGTATAGGCTCAAAGCCTACTACCAATTAAGCATATTAGGTGATGTGCATCTCTGTAATGAGAAGGGGTGTGGTCTAATGACATCAACACCCTATATCAGGTGTGCATAATTATTAGGTAACTTCCTTTCCTTTGGCAAAATGGGTCAAAAGAAGGACTTGACAGGCTCAGAAAAGTCAAAAATAGTGAGATATCTTGCAGAGGGATGCAGCACTCTTAAAATTGCAAAGCTTCTGAAGTGTGATCATCGAACAATCAAGCGTTTCATTCAAAATAGTCAACAGGGTCGCAAGAAGCGTGTAGAAAAACCAAGGCGCAAAATAACTGCCCATGAACTGAGAAAAGTCAAGCGTGCAGCTGCCAAGATGCCACTTGCCACCAGTTTGGCCATATTTCAGAGCTGCAACATCACTGGAGTGCCCAAAAGCACAAGGGGTGCAATACTCAGAGACATGGCCAAGGTAAGAAAGGCTGAAAGACGACCACCACTGAACAAGACACACAAGCTGAAACGTCAAGACTGGGCCAAGAAATATCTCAAGACTGATTTTTCTAAGGTTTTATGGACTGATGAAATGAGAGTGAGTCTTGATGGGCCAGATGGCTGGATTGGTAAAGGGCAGAGAGCTCCAGTCCGACTCAGACGCCAGCAAGGTGGAGGTGGAGTACTGGTTTGGGCTGGTATCATCAAAGATGAGCTTGTGGGGCCTTTTTGGGTTGAGGATGGAGTCAAGCTCAACTCCCAGTCCTACTGCCAGTTTCTGGAAGACACCTTCTTCAAGCAGTGGTACAGGAAGAAGTCTGCAAGGTAAGAAAAACATGATTTTCATGCAGGACAATGCTCCATCACACGCGTCCAAGTACTCCACAACGTGGCTGGCAAGAAAGGGTATAAAAGAAGAAAATCTAATGACATGGCCTCCTTGTTCACCTGATCTGAACCCCATTGAGAACCTGTGGTCCATCATCAAATGTGAGATTTACAAGGAGGGAAAACAGTACACCTCTCTGAACAGTGTCTGGGAGGCTGTGGTTGCTGCTGCACGCAATGTTGATGGTGAACAGATCAAAACACTGACAGAATCCATGGATGGCAGGCTTTTGAGTGTCCTTGCAAAGAAAGGTGGCTATATTGGTCACTGATTTGTTTTTGAATGTAAGAAATGTATATTTGTGAATGTTGAGATGTTATATTGGTTTCACTGGTAAAAATAAATAATTGAAATGGGTATATATTTGTTTTTGTTAAGTTGCCTAATAATTATGTACAGTAATAGTCACCTGCACACACAGATATCCCCCTAAAATAGCTAAAACTAAAAACAAACTAAAAACTACTTCCAAAAATATTCAGCTTTGATATTAATGAGTTTTTTGGGTTCATTGAGAACATGGTTGTTGTTCAATAATAAAATTAATCCTCAAAAATACAACTTGCCTAATAATTCTGCACTCCCTGTATAGCAATGTCACCCCTCAATCAGTATTCAGTTGAAGAAGGTATATGGCACCCCTCAATCAGTATTTGGCTGAACTAAATATATAGCACTTCTCAATCAGTATTTGTCGGAAACCAGTATATGGCACCCTCAATCATTTTGTGGAAGCAGGTGTATCGCAGCCCTCAATCAGTATTTGGTGGAAGAAGGTATATAGCAATAGCACCCCTCAATCAGTATTTAGTGTAAGAAGGTACAGTATATGGCACTCCTCAATCAGTGTTTGGTGGAAACAGGTATATAGCACCATTCAATCGGTATTTGGCGGAAACAGGTATATAGCACCCCTCAATCAGTATTTGGCGGAAACAGGTATATGGCACACCCCAATCAGTATTTGGCGAAAACAGGTATATAGCACCCCTCAATCAGTATTTGGTGGAAACTGGTATATAGCACCGCTCAATCAGGATTTTGTGGAAGAAGGTACATAGCACCCCTCAATCAATATTTGGTGGAAACTGGTATATGGCAAACCGTCAATCAGTATTTGGCGGAAATAGGTATATAGCACCCCTCAATCAGTATTTTGTGGAAGCAGGTGTATCGCAGCCCTCAATCACAATTTTGTGGAAGAAGGTATATAGCACCCCTCAATCAGTATTTGGTGGAAGAAGGTACATAGCACCCCTCAATCAGTATTTGGTGGAAACTGGTATATGGCAAACGCTCAATCAGTATTTGGCAGAAACAGGTATATAGCACCCCTCAATCAGTATTTTGTGGAAGCAGGTATATCGCAGCCCTCAATCAGTATTTGGTGAAGAAGATATATAGCAATAGAACCCCTCAATCAGTATTTTGTGGAAGAAGGTATATGGCACCCCTCAATCAGTATTTGGCAGAAACAGGTATATAGCACCCCTCAATCAGTATTTGGCGGAAACTGGTATATAGCACCCCTCAATCAGTATTTGGCTGAAACAGGTATATAGCACCCCTCAAACAGGATTTTGTGGAAGAAGGTATATCGCAGCCCTCAAGCTACTTTTTTTTTTTTTTTGCAACAGGTATATCACACCCGTTGCAATTAGTTACTCCAATAGCGTTTGTCCCTCTATCTAGCTGAGGTATGGCAGCAGAACCGCACACAACTGCTGCACAATACAAATACACTATAGTATAATTTCTATTTTAGAAAGTATATTATAAGTATATTACCCCCCTCTATATCACACCTATCAATAGCACACCTACACCAGTCCTTAAAAGGACTTTTGTGGCCCTGTTAGTTAGCATTTGGTGTCCCTAACTGTCCCAAAACACATAATGTAAAATGGCTGCCAGATCTGGTTCTGTTATAGGGTTGGGGGAGTGTCCATGTGCTGAAACATCTCAATTGGCTGTCCTCTCGCACCTGATGGATGTGTCATGGGTCAAAGTTTGGTGCTATGCAAAAAAAATATGGCGCGTGCGAATATCGCAATATGTTTGCATGTTTGGCGAATCGCGAACGAGCAAAGTTTGCCGCGAAACAACCGCCGGGCGAACCGCAAGGCCATCTCTATTAACCAATATAACACTGTGCCATGTATTATTAGAGTCAAGTTTAGCTTGGCTACATCTGTAAGCCATGACGGTGTCCAAAAGCCCACTTCCAACTTTGATACCCGCTTCCAGCCATTATCCTTTTTATTTGCTTCCAGTCTGTGTACTGCTACCCAATACCAGCCTGTGTCCTGTTACTCCGCTACTCCACAATTACAATGTTCCAAACTAAAATTTACTATTGAACAGTTACGGAAAAAACTTTGTTACTCCACAGATATGACTTTACTGAGGCTTTCCTGCTTGTTCCTGGAGTGCCTTTTTGTCTTACTGGTTTTTCTGTGTTAATTTCATGTTTCTGTTCTATTATCACTGCTGAATCTGGCTCCAACCTGGTTGGAGTCCAAAAATCCAGAATACAAATCTTCAAACATGTTAATGTATCATTAAACTTGCTTTATCGTCTATCATCTGCTTGATGTCAGTAAAGTAACAATACTGTTTGCCAAATGATTATTGGGCCAACGCTATTGAAGATGTATGGAAGCTCATAGTTCAGCCAAGGGATGAGATGGGATATGCATGAAGAGAAGTGGGAATATATAATTTTACACATTCACATAAGTTTTGATGTTATTTTGTTCTAAGAAATCATGTAAGCCTTTTTTCAGAAGTCATCACCTGTTCATGCCATTACCATGTACTGAGGTGACTATTCGACAGATTTAAAGTTATTATAGTAAAGAAGCTTTGTCGCCTCTGGCGACTAAACTTTTTCTTCTTCAGTCGGAGGCAGTGCCCCCTTGTCTTTTGTGGGGATTCAACATGGAACAGCTTTCCACCATATTTATGTATAGCCCATTTATATATTTGTATAGGTTAATCATGTCCCCCCTTAGACATCTCTTCTCAAGACTAAATAAATGTAATTATTTTAATATTTCCTCATAACTAAGACCCTCCAGGGCCCTTATCAGTTTAGTTGCTCTCGTTTGTACTCTTTCCAGCTCCAGGACATCCTTTCTATGGACTGGTGCCCTGAACTGAGCTGCATATTCCAGATGAGGCCGCACCAATGCATTGTAAAGTGACAATATTCCATTTCTGTCTAGCAAGTCCATGCCTATTTTAACATATGACAATATTCTGCTGGCCTCTGAAGCAGCTGACTGATATTGAATGCTGTTATTTACTGTAGTCTATAAGTACACCTAAATCCTTCTCTACAAGGGACTTTCCCAGTGTTACTTACCCTAGAACAGTGATGGTGAACCTTTTAGAGACCGAGTGCCCAAACTGCAACCAAATACCCACTTATTTATCGCAAAGTGCCAACACGGCAATTTAACCTGAATATAGTATATCTTCCATGTACTTTATCATTTAGCTATAATAGCTTAATAGCCTACATTCAGTGTGCTGCCTGTGCTGTTCATAGTGCGTCCTGTGCTAATGAATGGCAGGAAAAGTCTAAAGCATATTGGTACGCCATAGACTTTTTCCAAGGCGCGGGTTCCCACAGGGAGGTCTCTGAGTGCCGCCTCTGGCACCCGTGCCATAGGTTCGCCATCACTGCCCTAGAACATATGATGGACTTAGAATAGATATTAGCACCCAGATGTATATTTATCCAACTGAATCTCAATTGCCAAATGGATGTGTCACGAATGGGGAGAGGGGGCACAGCCCTAAGCTCAACCCACACCTCTGTCCCTGCCTACTTGCACGGTCCGCCCTAGGCGACAGTGTACAACTGGACGACGTTCCCTAAACTGAGTACGTGCTGGGCCTTAAAGGGAACAATGAAACTGGAGGAAAATAATAAACAAAGTGACAGGCAGGCACAGAGGGGTAAATATACACACAATGCAAATATAAGCAGCGGTCAAAATACAGGACGAAAGATACATATAAAAGAGTAAGCAAGGTCAAAACAAGCCAAGGTCAGTACCAGGAGCTCACGTCAGTACAAAGGAATAACCAAATCACAACAAACACAAGCTGAGGTCCGAATGCCAGGAGGTCAAGTCAATACAGATGAAACAGCAGAAGCGGGGGCAAGGAAACAGAGCCAAGGTCAAGGTACAAACCAATACAGAGAACTTGGTAAATGAAAAGACCTTATTCACAGTCAACCTGTGGCCAGCCGGCTGACTGTTTAAATAGGCCTGGCTGGTGAGTCACATGGCGTGGCCGACGTCACGAGACTCGCAGCAGCCCAAGTCAGCCGAGCACCAATCATCATTATTGGCACTCGGCTCTCCTGCAGCTCACCTGGAGACGAGGACGCACAGGGTGCCAGCGGTGCTGCGAAGGAAGCACACGTCGCCGGCCCCTTGTTACAGGATGCCCAAGTATTCAGAGTGTCCAAGTCAGCTTGTAGATTATGGACATCTTCCTGCTGTGTAGCTTGGTGTCATCTGCAAAAACAGAAATAGTGCTATTAATCATCTATATTATTAATGAATAAGTTAAGTCCCCAGCACTGAACCTTGAGGTACACCACTTATAATAGGGACCATTCAGAATAGAAATCAACCACAACTCAACCACAACTCTCTGGACATGGTCCTTCAGCCAGTTTTCACTCCAGTTTCAAACTATTCTTTCTAAGTCTATAGACATGATTCTAACCATTCTATGTGGGACAGTGTCAAAATCCTTAGAAAAGTAAAAAAAAAAAAAAAAACATATGACAGCTGACTCTCTGCCCATCTGTCACCTGGAGGATGCATCAGGTTTGAAGATACTATATCCATAGAAACCCCTCTGTCTGAGCTTGTATTCTCCATGGAAACAATTTAGTTTAGTCTGATAACTTCTGTCCTTGGTAAACCCATGCTGGCAATCACTCATGATATTATTTACAGTCACATACTCCTGTATATAGTCCCTCAAAAGTCCCTCAAACATTTTTCCCACAATGGATGTTAAACTTACTGGGCTACCTCATTAACTAATGAAAGATTTGTTGTAGCACAAAATATCACAGGATTTGTTTTTGTGACACAAATCCAAATTTTGTGAAAATTTGTTTTATGACATGACATAATATTTTTTTTTTTTACAAAACCCAGTTTAGTCTTTTTGCAGCTAATTTGACCCCATTGGTGTATTTTGTGCTTTTCCTTTCATTTTTACTACAAAAAATGTAGATTGTTTCATATAAAATTGTAGTACAGTGTTATGGAAAATATATGCCTTTTTTTCAGCTTTTCTTTCTGACACTGCCAGATACAAGGCACTGTGGTGAATTCAGCATAAAAATCTTACGAGAGATGGCACTGAGAAAGGTGAGGATGAAGAAAAGAGAAAAATCCATCTTTCTGTAAAGAAACTGTGAGCATCATAGCTATTAAAATGCCTGCTGTGCATAGCAGTACTAGCTACCGGGAAAGGAAGAAGAACTAACCTGTGTTTTATTTAGTTTTTTTACTTATATTTACTATATTTTCATTTAATTTGTTTAACTTTATTTTATTTCATAGTTGTTATGCCACCACAGCACACTTATTATTAATTTTTGTACCTTGGAATATTTTATAAAATACACAGGCATCCGCTAGGGCATACATATGGTATCAAACAAGTATTGTCTTAGGAAAGCCACAGAGTATAAATTAGTAAAGTGTCTCTATTGATGCATGGACAAGTGTTGAATTTACAGTTATATCCATATATATTTGGACAGAGACAACATTTTTAAAATTTTTGTTCTGCACATTACCACAATGGATTTTTAACAAAATAATTCAGATGGAGTTAAAGTTAAGACGTTCAGCTTTAATTCAGTGGGTTGAACAAAATTAAAGTATTTTTGAAACTCAATCTGTTCATTTCAGGGGCTTAAAAGTGATTGGACAAATAATTGTAAATAAAATGTTAATTTCTAATAGTTGGTTGAAAGCCCTTTGTTGGCAATGGCTGCCTGAAGTCTTGAACTCATGGACATCACCAGGCTGTGTTTCCTCCTTTTTAATGCAGCGGTTTTCAGTTGCTGTTTGTTTGTGGGCCTTTCTCTCTGAAGTTTAGTCTTTAACTAGTGAAATGCATGCTCTATTGGGTTCAGATCAGGCTATTCAGGAATATTCCACTTCTTTGCTTTAATAAACTCCTGGGTTACTTTGGCTTTATGTTTTGGGTCATTGTCCATCTGTATTATGACACGCCGACCAATCAGTTTGGCTGCATTCGGCTGGATTTGAGCACACAGTATGTCTCTGAAAACCCCAGAATTCATCCGGCTGCTTCTGTCCTGTGTCACATCATCAATAAACACTAGGGACCCAGTGCCACTGGCAGCCATGCATGCCCTGGCCCTCACACTACCTCCGCTATGTTTTACAGATGATGTGGTATGTATTGGATCATGAGATGTACCGTGCCTTCGCCGTAATTTTTTCTTTCCATCATTCTAGTAGAGGTTGATCTTGGTTTTATCTGTCCAAAGAATGTTCTTGTCACGGACGTTCCCGCAACAGGTGGCAGGAGATTAGTGAGACTGGCAACACGTGGTTTGATTTGACATGTTTTCCGTTTGGATCAAATGACGTCTGTGTTGTTTCTGGTGCTTGCCATACCTTCTCTCCCCAGGTGTGGCTATTAGGGTAATTTAACCTTCTTTATTTATAGTTGCTTCTCGCACAATGCTGTGCGGTTTATAATGTCACGCTTCAGTGTGGGAGGGAAACACCACACCAAGCATAGGAAACAGCACAGACATCATTTGATCCAAATGGAAAACATGTGAGATCAAACCCCGTGTTGCCAGTCTCACCGATCTCCTTTCACCTGTCACGGAAATGTCTGTGACAGTTCTTCCAGAAGTGTGCTGTTTTTTTAAGATTTTTTTTTTTAGCAAAGTCCAATCTAGCCTTCTTATTCCTGAGGCTTATGAGTAGCTTGCACCGTGCAGTGAACCTTCTGTATTCACTTTCATGCAGTCTTCTCTTTATGGTAGATTTGGATATTGATACACCTATATCCTAGAGAGTGTTGTTCACTTGGTTGGCTGTTGTGAAGGGGTTTCTCTTCACCATGGTAATTATTCTGCAATCATCCACCACTGTTGTCTTCTGTAGGCGTCCAGGTCTTTTTGCATTGTTGAGGTCACCAGTGATTTCTTTCTTTCTCAGGATGTACCAAACTGTAGATTTTGCCACTCCTAGTAGTGTAGCAATTTCTCGGATGATTTCTTCAAAATGCAAGCACCACACCTCAAATCAACTCCAGCCCTTTTATGTGCTTGAGAATGAAATAATGAAGGAATTGCCCACACCTGACCACGAAACAGCCTTTGAGCCAATTGCCCAATTACTTTTGGTCCCTTTAAAAACAGGGTGCCACATGTAAGGGAGCTGAAACAGTATCTGCTGTGCGCCGCTGTTCCCCTGCTTACAGCCGCGGTCCCAGATGCCGTGTTCAGTAGTGATCTGCTGCCAGTGCTATCAATTCACCACTGCAGTCCTGGGCTCTGTCTGTGTAGGCACTGTTGTTCTGGGATCCGCTCCACAGTTTCCTCTCAGCCCTCTTGTTCCCTGCAACACTTCTGTAAGGGCCAGCTCTCATTCATCACTTCCTGTGCTTTATGGGTTAGGTCATGTATTCCGTGACGCTGCTACCTGTTTGATCCCTGCCTGATTTCCTTGACTCTCCTGTTGCCGATTGCCTGAACTGTACCTGTGCCGCCTGCCATGACCTATTGCCTGTTTGACTTCACTTCTGCCTCATCCTTCGGTCCTGCACTGTTGTTCCTGGTTACAATGCCTGACAATGCCTCCTGGACCAGCTGCCTCGTGTGCCAATCCTCCTCAAGAGGTAGTGACCTGGTGTCCCCCTCGGGAAAGTCTATCCCAACCATCTGGGGTTTTGTGAAGATCGAGGGGTTCACTTAGACAACGCCCTTAGAGGAGGTAGGTGTCACAGATGTAGTAGGGGAGGACACCAAAAGACAACAAGACGGAAGGGAAAATACACTAGGCCTCACCGCTAGGGAAGAAAAAGGGTCACCACCTATGAAACCCTGCTCCTGGTCCTAACTCCTATCCGTATGGGCACCTCTCGATGGTAGAGATGCCCATACACAGGAACCTAGAAAACCCTAGTGGCCCTCAGATGCCCTAGACTTAATGACAGGGCAGAGACAACCCGCTCCTTCCCTGGTGAAGGAACCAGGGTCTCACTGAGGCCTAGTAAACAATAGAGGGGGTGAGGAATACAAAACACAACAAGCGGAACACTTAACTTCTAAGGATGATGGATGATGGATGATGAGGACTTCAACTAGAACCACACTCCAGCTCTTCCAACACCAAATTAAGCTATCCAGATCAAGGAGTGATGGGTGAAGTCAAACTAAATAGGGGGAGGTAAAGGTCACATGAGCCACACCTGAACAGGAGGTGTGGACATACAAGCAACACACAGACAAAGTGAAACCAAATGCTGCTGTCAGATCACTAATGAGCAGATAATCTTTCAGACCTTCTCAAACCTGTCACCAGTGTGACAGTAACCCCCTTCAACGGGTGACCTCCGGGCACCCAGGACCAACCTTATCAGGATGAGCTCTGTGGAATGCTCTCACCAGATGACTAGCATTAACATTGGTCGCTGGAACCCACATCCTCTCCTCTGGTCCGTACCCTCTCCAATGAACGAGATACTGGAGGGATCTCCGGAGAACTCGGGAGTCCACAATCCTGCTGATCTGAAATTCCAAATTGCCGTCCACCATGACAGGAGCGGGAGGCAAGCAGGACGACTCAACAGGTTCAACACATTTCTTTAACAACGATTTATGAAATACATTATGGATTTTTAATGCCTGAGGAAGTTCAAGACCGAAGGCTACAGGGTTAACAATGGCAGTGATCTTATATGGACCAATAAATCTTGGTCCCGACTTCCAAGAAGGTACCTTAAGTTTAATGTTTCTTGTAGACAGCCACACAGAATCACCCACTCTCAGGTCCGGACCACTCATACATCTCCTGTCAGCCGCACGCTTATACCTGTTGCCCATCTTTTCCAGGTTATTTTGGATTTTCCGCCAAATAGAAGACAAATAAGAGAAAAATCGTTCCTCCTCGGGGATGCCGGAATTATGAGCACCAGAATATGTACCAAACTGTGGATGGAACCGATATGCCCCCAAAAACGGCGACTTATTAGTTGATTCCTGTCTATGGTTATTTATAGCAAACTCAGCTAACGACAAAAATGAAGACCACTCTTCCTGATTCTCTGAAACAAAACATCTCAAGTAAGTCTCCAGATTCTGATTAGTGCGCTCCGTCTGTCCATTCGACTGAGGATGAAAAGCCGAAGAGAAGGACAATTGTACACCCAGATGAGTACAGAACGCTCTCCAGAATCTGGAAACAAACTGAGTCCCTCTATCGGACACCACATCAGAGTGAATGCCATGTAGTTTCACGATGTTGTCGACAAACACCTGAGCAAGAGTTTTAGCATTGGGTAGACTAGGTAATGCAATAAAGTGTGCCATTTTACTAGAACGATCGACAACCACCAGAATCACGGTCTTTCCTGAAGAATTCGGTAAATCTGTGATAAAATCCATGGACCAAGGGTCCAAGGTCTGGACGGGATGGGCAAGGGAAGCAGAGATCTGGAAGGCCGAGTATGTGTCACCTTAGCACGTGCACAGGTACCACAGGCTGACACATAGTCCTCAATACACTTACGCAACCCCGGCCACCAGAATCTGCGAGAGAGGAGATCGATAGTCGATCTGCTCCCAGGGTGCCCAGCAAGCACCGTACAGTGATGTTGCTCGAACACCTTGTGACGTAATTCAGGGGGAACAAACAATTTCCCCTGAGGACAAGAGTCCGGAGCATCCTCCTGTGACTCCAACACCCTGGCCTCGAGATCAGGATAAAGAGTGGAAATAACTACCCCTTCAGATAAAATGGGACTAGGGACATTAGACTCACCCCCCCCCCCCCTCCCCAGGAAAGCTACGTGACAAAGCATCCGCCTTGACGTTCTTAACCCCAAGGCAGTAAGTGACGATGAAGTTAAATCTGGTGAAAAACAATGACCATCTGGCCTGCATTGGGTTTAGTCGCTTAGCCGACTCCAAGTAGGCCAGATTCTTGTGATCCGTAATTACCGTAATAGAATGAATTGCTCCTTCCAACCAATGCCGCCATTCCTCGAACGCCAACTTAATGGCCAGCAATTCCCTATTACCCACATCATAATTCCTTTCAGCAGTCAAAAGTTTTTTAGAGAAAAATGCACATGGGCGCCATTTACTGGGTGAAGGACCCTGTGACAATATTGCTCCCACCCCAACCTCTGACGCGTCAACCTCAACAATAAATGGCTGAGACACGTCCGGTTGCACCAGAATAGGGGCCGAAGCAAAACATTCTTTCACAGCAGAAAAGGCCTGTAATGCCGCATCAGACCAGGTAGAAATATCAGCACCCTTCCTAGTCATGTCTGTTAAAGGTTTAACCACCGATGAATAGTTCAAGATAATTTTGCGGTAGTAGTTGGCAAACCCCAAAAACCGCATAAGTGCTTTCAGATTTTCTGGTCGATCCCAGACCAACACTGCACGGACCTTCTCAGGATCCATACGAAAACCTGAGGATGAGAGCAGGTAACCCAGAAATTGCACTTCCTGTACAGCAAATACACACTTTTCCATCTTAGCATACAACTTATTCTCTCTTAGGATCTGTAATACCTGTCTCACATGATCCTGATGAGTCTCCATATTAGGCGAATAAATTAGTATGTCATCAAGGTATACAACGACAAACCTCCCCACCAGATGATGAAAGATGTAATTGACAAAGTGTTGAAAAACCGCAGGAGCATTGGTTAACCCAAAGGGCATGACCAGGTTTTCAAAATGACCCTCAGGGGTATTAAATGCGGTCCTCTACTCATCCCCCTCCTTGATCCTTACCAGATTATATGCCCCCCTCAGATCCAATTTAGAGAACACCTTGGCACCAACAATCTGACTAAACAAATCTGGAATCAAAAGAAGGGGGTAAGGATCACGGACGGTAATACGATTGAGCTCACGGAAGTCCAGACATGGTCTCAGAGTACCATCCTTTTTCCTTACAAAGAAAAATCCAGCAGCCACTGGGGACTTGGATGGTCTAATATGTCCCTTTGCCAAACTCTCGGTGATATACTCTCGCATAGCCTTTCTTTGGGGTTCCGAAAGATTATACAACCGAGATTTGGGCAATTTAGCTCCGGGAATAAGATTGACGGGACAGTCATACTCCCGATGCGGAGGCAACTCCTGATTACCACTCTCAGAAAACACATCAGAAAATTTAGAAATGAACGAGGGTACAGTTTTAGTGGTAACCATAGAGAACGATGCATTAAGACAGTTGTCCATGCAAAAATCACTCCACTGGAGAACCTGTCTCGCTTGCCAATTGATGTTAGGGTTATGTTTGCTTAACCATGGTAAGCCCAACACCAACGGAGCAGGCAGACCCTCCAACACATAACAGGAGATAGATTCCTGATGCAAATCACCCACTCTTAAATTAATGTCATTCACTACCTGCGACAGGCATTTTTGGGCGAGAGGTGCTGAGTAGGGATGAGCGAACTCGAACTGTATAGTTCGGGTTCGTACCGAATTTTGGGGTGTCCGTGACACGGACCCGAACCCGGACATTTTCGTAAAAGTCCGGGTTCGGGTTCGGTGTTCGTCGCTTTCTTCGCGCTTTTGTGACGCTTTCTTGGCGCTTTTTGAAAGGCTGCAAAGCAGCCAATCAACAAGCGTCATACTACTTGCCCCAAGAGGCCATCACAGCCATGCCTACTATTGGCATGGCTGTGATTGGCCAGAGCACCATGTGACCCAGCCTCTATTTAAGCTGGAGTCACATAGCGCCGCCCGTCACTCTGCTCTGATTAGCGTAGGGAGAGGTTGCGGCTGCGACAGTAGGGCGAGATTAGGCAGATTAACTCCTCCAAAGGACTTGATTAACTGATCGATCTGCAGCTGTGGATCATTGAGCTGCTGATCCTCAATTGCTCACTGTTTTTAGGCTGCACAGACCGTTTGTCAGTCACATTTTTCTGGGGTGATCGGCGGCCATTTCGTGTCTTGTGGTGCGCCAGCACAAGCTGCGACCAAGTGCATTTAACCCTCAATGGTGTGGTTGTTTTTTGGCTAAAGCCTACATCAGGGTGAAGCTGTCACACCAAGTGCATTTAACCAGCAATAGTCTGTTCATTTTTTGGCCATATACTAAATCAGGGGCAAGCTGCGCCTGTCACCAAGTGCATTTAACCCTCAATGGTGTGGTTGTTTTTTGGCTAAAGCCTACATCAGGGTGAAGCTGTCACACCAAGTGCATTTAACCAGCAATAGTCTGTTTATTTTTTGGCCATATCCCAGTCTAATTCTGTCACTAAATCCATACCGGTCACCCAGCGCCTAAATACTAGGCCTCAAATTTATATCCAGCTAAATCTGTCCCTAGTGCTGTAGCTGGGCGAGTTATTTAGTGTCCGTTCAAGCACATTTCTTGTTCTGGGTTGAAATACAATTCCCAATTTAGCAATTTCATAATTTAGTGGTTTCTGCTATATCAGAGCTATTTGAAATCTATCCCTAAAAGGGTATATAATATTCAAGGTGCACATTGGGTCATTCAGAATAACTTCACACACACCCGCTACTGTGTATTTCCAAGTCTAATTCTGGCACTAAACCCATACCTGTCACCCAGCGCCTAAATACTAGGCCTCAAATTTATATCCCGCTAAATCTGTCCTTAGTGCTGTAGCTGGGCGAGTTATTTAGTGTCCGTTCAAGCACATTTCTTGTTCTGGGTTGAAATACAATTCCCAATTTAGCAATTTCATAATTTAGTGGTTTCTGCTATATCAGAGCTATTTGAAATCTATCCCTAAAAGGGTATATAATATTCAAGGTGCACATTGGGTCATTCAGAATAACTTCACACACACCCGCTACTGTGTATTTCCAAGTCTAATTCTGGCACTAAACCCATACCTGTCACCCAGCGCCTAAATGCTAGGCCTCAAATTTATATCCCGCTAAATCTGTCCTTAGTGCTGTAGCTGGGCGAGTTATTTAGTGTCCGTTCAAGCACATTTCTTGTTCTGGGTTGAAATACAATTCCCAATTTAGCAATTTCATAATTTAGTGGTTTCTGCTATATCAGAGCTATTTGAAATCTATCCCTAAAAGGGTATATAATATTCAAGGTGCACATTGGGTCATTCAGAATAACTTCACACACACCCGCTACTGTGTATTTCCAAGTCTAATTCTGGCACTAAACCCATACCTGTCACCCAGCGCCTAAATACTAGGCCTCAAATTTATATCCCGCTAAATCTGTCCTTAGTGCTGTAGCTGGGCGAGTTATTTAGTGTCCGTTCAAGCACATTTCTTGTTCTGGGTTGAAATACAATTCCCAATTTAGCAATTTCATAATTTAGTGGTTTCTGCTATATCAGAGCTATTTGAAATCTATCCCTAAAAGGGTATATAATATTCAAGGTGCACATTGGGTCATTCAGAATAACTTCACACACACCCGCTACTGTGTATTTCCAAGTCTAATTCTGGCACTAAACCCATACCTGTCACCCAGCGCCTAAATACTAGGTCTCAAATTTATATCCCGCTAAATCTGTCCTTAGTGCTGTAGCTGGGCGAGTTATTTAGTGTCCGTTCAAGCACATTTCTTGTTCTGGGTTGAAATACAATTCCCAATTTAGCAATTTCATAATTTAGTGGTTTCTGCTATATCAGAGCTATTTGAAATCTATCCCTAAAAGGGTATATAATATTCAAGGTGCACATTGGGTCATTCAGAATAACTTCACACACACCCGCTACTGTGTATTTCCAAGTCTAATTCTGGCACTAAACCCATACCTGTCACCCAGCGCCTAAATACTAGGCCTCAAATTTATATCCCGCTAAATCTGTCCTTAGTGCTGTAGCTGGGCGAGTTATTTAGTGTCCGTTCAAGCACATTTCTTGTTCTGGGTTGAAATACAATTCCCAATTTAGCAATTTCATAATTTAGTGGTTTCTGCTATATCAGAGCTATTTGAAATCTATCCCTAAAAGGGTATATAATATTCAAGGTGCACATAGGGTCATTCAGAATAACTTCACACACACGCTTCTGTGCATTTCCAAGTCTAATTCTGTCACTAAATCCATACCGGTCACCCAGCGCCTAAATACTAGGCCTCAAATTTATATCCAGCTAAATCTGTCCCTAGTGCTGTAGCTGGGCGAGTTATTTAGTGTCCGTTCAAGCACATTTCTTGTTCTGGGTTGAAATACAATTCCCAATTTAGCAATTTCATAATTTAGTGGTTTCTGCTATATCAGAGCTATTTGAAATCTATCCCTAAAAGGGTATATAATATTCAAGGTGCACATAGGGTCATTCAGAATAACTTCACACACCCGCTACTGTGCATTTCCAAATCTAATTCTGTCACTAAACCCATACCTGTCACCCAGCGCCTAAATACTAGGCCTCAAATTTATATCCCGCTAAATCTCTCGTTACCGCTGTCCTGTTGTGGCTGGGAAAGTTATTTAGTGTCCGTCAAAGCACATTTTTTGTTCTGGGTTGAAATACAATTCCCAATTTAGCAATTTCATAATTTAGTCGTTTCTGCTATATCAGAGCTATTTGAAATCTATCCCTAAAAGGGTAGATCATATTGAAGGTGCACATAGGGTCATTCAGAATAACTTCACACACACGCTTCTGTGCATTTCCAAGTCTAATTCTGTCACTAAATCCATACCGGTCACCCAGCGCCTAAATACTAGGCCTCAAATTTATATCCCGCTGAATTTGAATACAATACATTGGGCCAAATAATATATTTGTTGTTGTGGTGAACCATAACAATGAGAAAAACATCTAGTAAGGGACGCGGACGTGGACATGGTCGTGGTGGTGTTAGTGGACCCTCTGGTGCTGGGAGAGGACGTGGCCGTTCTGCCACATCCACACGTCCTAGTGTACCAACTACCTCAGGTCCCAGTAGCCGCCAGAATTTACAGCGATATATGGTGGGGCCCAATGCCGTTCTAAGGATGGTAAGGCCTGAGCAGGTACAGGCATTAGTCAATTGGGTGGCCGACAGTGGATCCAGCACGTTCACATTATCTCCCACCCAGTCTTCTGCAGAAAGCGCACAGATGGCGCCTGAAAACCAACCCCATCAGTCTGTCACATCACCCCCATGCATACCAGGGAAACTGTCTCAGCCTCAAGTTATGCAGCAGTCTCTTATGCTGTTTGAAGACTCCGCTGGCAGGGTTTCCCAAGGGCATCCACCTAGCCCTTCCCCAGCGGTGAAAGACATAGAATGCACTGACGCACAACCACTTATGTTTCCTGATGATGAGGACATGGGAATACCACCTCAGCATGTCTCTGATGATGACGAAACACAGGTGCCAACTGCTGCGTCTTTCTGCAGTGTGCAGACTGAACAGGAGGTCAGGGATCAAGACTGGGTGGAAGACGATGCAGGGGACGATGAGGTCCTAGACCCCACATGGAATGAAGGTCGTGCCACTGACTTTCACAGTTCGGAGGAAGAGGCAGTGGTGAGACCGAGCCAACAGCGTAGCAAAAGAGGGAGCAGTGGGCAAAAGCAGAACACCCGCCGCCAAGAGACTCCGCCTGCTACTGACCGCCGCCATCTGGGACCGAGCACCCCAAAGGCAGCTTCAAGGAGTTCCCTGGCATGGCACTTCTTCAAACAATGTGCTGACGACAAGACCCGAGTGGTTTGCACGCTGTGCCATCAGAGCCTGAAGCGAGGCATTAACGTTCTGAACCTGAGCACAACCTGCATGACCAGGCACCTGCATGCAAAGCATGAACTGCAGTGGAGTAAACACCTTAAAACCAAGGAAGTCACTCAGGCTCCCCCTGCTACCTCTTCTGCTGCTGCCGCCTCGGCCTATTCTGCTGCTGCCGCCTCGGCCTCTTCCTCCGCCTCTGGAGGAACGTTGGCACCTGCCGCCCAGCAAACAGGGGATGTACCACCAACACCACCACCACCACCTCCGTCACCAAGCGTCTCAACCATGTCACACGCCAGCGTTCAGCTCTCCATCTCACAAACATTTGATAGAAAGCGTAAATTCCCACCTAGCCACCCTCGATCCCTGGCCCTGAATGCCAGCATTTCTAAACTACTGGCCTATGAAATGCTGTCATTTAGGCTGGTGGACACAGACAGCTTCAAACAGCTCATGTCGCTTGCTGTCCCACAGTATGTTGTTCCCAGCCGGCACTACTTCTCCAAGAGAGCCGTGCCTTCCCTGCACAACCAAGTATCCGATAAAATCAAGTGTGCACTGCGCAACGCCATCTGTGGCAAGGTCCACCTAACCACAGATACGTGGACCAGTAAGCACGGCCAGGGACGCTATATCTCCCTAACTGCACACTGGGTAAATGTAGTGGCAGCTGGGCCCCAGGCGGAGAGCTGTTTGGCGCACGTCCTTCCGCCGCCAAGGATCGCAGGGCAACATTCTTTGCCTCCTGTTGCCACCTCCTCCTTCTCGGCTTCCTCCTCCTCTTCTTCCACCTGCTCATCCAGTCAGCCACACACCTTCACCACCAACTTCAGCACAGCCCGGGGTAAACGTCAGCAGGCCATTCTGAAACTCATATGTTTGGGGGACAGGCCCCACACCGCACAGGAGTTGTGGCGGGGTATAGAACAACAGACCGACGAGTGGTTGCTGCCGGTGAGCCTCAAGCCCGGCCTGGTGGTGTGTGATAATGGGCGAAATCTCGTTGCAGCTCTGGGACTAGCCAATTTGACGCACATCCCTTGCTTGGCGCATGTGCTGAATTTGGTGGTGCAGAAGTTCATTCACAACTACCCCGACATGTCAGAGCTGCTGCATAAAGTGCGGGCCGTCTGTTCGCGCTTCCGGCGTTCACATCCTGCTGCTGCTCGCCTGTCTGCGCTACAGCGTAACTTCGGCCTTCCCGCTCACCGCCTCATATGCGACGTGCCCACCAGGTGGAACTCCACCTTGCACATGCTGGACAGACTGTGCGAGCAGCAGCAGGCCATAGTGGAGTTTCAGCTGCAGCACGCACGGGTCAGTCGCACTACAGAACAGCACCACTTCACCACCAATGACTGGGCCTCCATGCGAGACCTGTGTGCCCTGTTGCGCTGTTTCGAGTACTCCACCAACATGGCCAGTGGCGATGACACCGTTATCAGCGTTACAATACCACTTCTATGTCTCCTTGAGAAAACACTTAGGGCGATGATGGAAGAGGAGGTGGCCCAGGAGGAGGAGGAGGAGGAAGAGGGGTCATTTTTAGCACTTTCAGGCCAGTCTCTTCGAAGTGACTCAGAGGGAGGTTTTTGGCAACAGCAGAGGCCAGGTACAAATGTGGCCAGCCAGGGCCCACTACTGGAGGACGAGGAGGACGAGGATGAGGAGGAGGTGGAGGAGGATGAGGATGAAGCATGGTCACAGCGGGGTGGCACCCAACGCAGCTCGGGTCCATCACTGGTGCGTGGCTGGGGGGAAAGGCAGGACGATGACGATACGCCTCCCACAGAGGACAGCTTGTCCTTATCCCTGGGCAGCCTGGCACACATGAGCGACTACATGCTGCAGTGCCTGCGCAACGACAGCAGAGTTGCCCACATTTTAACCTGTGCGGACTACTGGGTTGCCACCCTGCTGGATCCACGCTACAAAGACAATGTGCCCACCTTACTTCCTGCACTGGAGCGTGATAGGAAGATGCGCGAGTACAAGCGCACGTTGGTAGACGCGCTACTGAGAGCATTCCCAAATGTCACAGGGGAACAAGTGGAAGCCCAAGGCCAAGGCAGAGGAGGAGCAAGAGGTCGCCAAGGCAGCTGTGTCACGGCCAGCTCCTCTGAGGGCAGGGTTAGCATGGCAGAGATGTGGAAAACTTTTGTCAACACGCCACAGCTAACTGCACCACCACCTGATACGCAACGTGTTAGCAGGAGGCAACATTTCACTAACATGGTGGAACAGTACGTGTGCACACCCCTCCACGTACTGACTGATGGTTCGGCCCCATTCAACTTCTGGGTCTCTAAATTGTCCACGTGGCCAGAGCTAGCCTTTTATGCCTTGGAGGTGCTGGCCTGCCCGGCAGCCAGCGTTTTGTCTGAACGTGTATTCAGCACGGCAGGGGGCGTCATTACAGACAAACGCAGCCGCCTGTCTACAGCCAATGTGGACAAGCTGACGTTCATAAAAATGAACCAGGCATGGATCCCACAGGACCTGTCCGTCCCTTGTCCAGATTAGACATTAACTACCTCCCCATAACCATATATTATTGGACTCCAGGGCACTTCCTCATTCAATCCTATTTTTATTTTCATTTTACCATTATATTGCGATGCTACCCAAAGTTGAATGAACCTCTCCTCTGCCTGTGTGCTAGGCCTAAATATATGCCAATGGACTGTTGCAGTGGTGGCTGACATGAAGCCTGATTCTCTGCTATGACATGCAGACTAATTCTCTGCTGACATGAAGCCAGATTGTCTGTTACGGGACCTCTCTCCTCTGCCTGGGTGCTGGGCCTAAATTTATGACAATGGACTGTTGCAGTGGTGGCTGACGTGAAGCCTCATTCTCTGCTATGACATGCAGACTGATTCTCTGCTGACATGAAGCCAGATTGTCTGTTACGGGACCTCTCTCCTCTGCCTGTGTGCTAGGCCTAAATATATGCCAATGGACTGTTGCAGTGGTGGCTGACGTGAAGCCTGATTCTCTGCTATGACATGCAGACTGATTCTCTGCTGACATGAAGCCAGATCCTCTGTTACGGGACCTCTCTCCTCTGCCTGTGTGTGTGCTGGGCCTAAATATATGCCAATGGACTGTTGCAGTGGTGGCTGACGTGAAGCCTCATTCTCTGCTATGACATGCAGACTAATTCTCTGCTGACATGAAGACAGATTCTCTGTTACGGGACCTCTCTCCTCTGCCTGTGTGTGTGCTGGGCCTAAATATATGCCAATGGACTGTTGCAGTGGTGGCTGACGTGAAGCCTCATTCTCTGCTATGACATGCAGACTAATTCTCTGCTGACATGAAGACAGATTCTCTGTTACGGGACCTCTCTCCTCTGCCTGTGTGTGTGCTGGGCCTAAATATATGCCAATGGACTGTTGCAGTGGTGGCTGACGTGAAGCCTCATTCTCTGCTATGACATGCAGACTAATTCTCTGCTGACATGAAGACAGATTCTCTGTTACGGGACCTCCCTCCTCTGCCTGGGTGCTGGGCCTAAATATATGCCAATGGACTGTTGCAGTGGTGGCTGACGTGAAGCCTCATTCTCTGCTATGACATGCAGACTGATTCTCTGCTGACATGAAGCCAGATCGTCTGTTACGGGACCTCTCTGCTCTGCCTGTGTGCTAGGCCTAAATATATGCCAATGGACTGTTGCAGTGGTGGGTGACGTGAAGCCTCATTCTCTGCTATGACATGCAGACTGATTCTCTGCTGTCATGAAGCCAGATTGTCTGTTACGGGACCTCTCTGCTCTGCCTGTGTGCTAGGCCTAAATATATGCCAATGGACTGTTGCAGTGGTGGGTGACGTGAAGCCTCATTCTCTGCTATGACATGCAGACTGATTCTCTGCTGTCATGAAGCCAGATTGTCTGTTACGGGACCTCTCTGCTCTGCCTGTGTGCTAGGCCTAAATATATGCCAATGGACTGTTGCAGTGGTGGGTGACGTGAAGCCTCATTCTCTGCTATGACATGCAGACTGATTCTCTGCTGACATGAAGCCAGATTGTCTGTTACGGGACCTCTCTCCTCTGCCTGTGTGCTAGGCCTAAATATATGCCAATGGACTGTTGCAGTGGTGGCTGACGTGAAGCCTCATTCTCTGCTATGACATGCAGACTAATTCTCTGCTGACATGAAGCCAGATTGTCTGTTACGGGACCTCTCTCCTCTGCCTGGGTGCTGGGACTAAATTTATGACAATGGACTGTTGCAGTGGTGGCTGACGTGAAGCCTGATTCTCTGCTATGACATGCAGACTGATTCTCTGCTGACATGAAGCCAGATCCTCTGTTACGGGACCTCTCTCCTCTGCCTGTGTGTGTGCTGGGCCTAAATATATGCCAATGGACTGTTGCAGTGGTGGCTGACGTGAAGCCTCATTCTCTGCTATGACATGCAGACTGATTCTCTGCTGACATGAAGCCAGATTCTCTGTTACGGGACCTCTCTCCTCTGCCTGTGTGTGTGCTGGGCCTAAATATATGCCAATGGACTGTTGCAGTGGTGGCTGACGTGAAGCCTCATTCTCTGCTATGACATGCAGACTAATTCTCTGCTGACATGAAGACAGATTCTCTGTTACGGGACCTCTCTCCTCTGCCTGTGTGTGTGCTGGGCCTAAATATATGCCAATGGACTGTTGCAGTGGTGGCTGACGTGAAGCCTCATTCTCTGCTATGACATGCAGACTAATTCTCTGCTGACATGAAGACAGATTCTCTGTTACGGGACCTCTCTCCTCTGCCTGGGTGCCGGGGCCTAAATATCTGAGAATGGACTGTTCCAGTGGTGGGTGACGGGAAGCCAGATTCTCTGCTATGGAACCTCTCTCCAATTGATTTTGGTTAATTTTTATTTATTTAATTTTTAATTTAATTCATTTCCCTATCCACATTTGTTTGCAGGGGATTTACCTACATGTTGCTGCCTTTTGCAGCCCTCTAGCTCTTTCCTGGGCTGTTTTACAGCCTTTTTAGTGCCGAAAAGTTTGGGTCCCCATTGACTTCAATGGGGTTCGGGTTCGGGACGAAGTTCGGATCGGGTTCGGATCCCGAACCCGAACATTTCCGGGATGTTCGGCCGAACTTCTCGAACCCGAACATCCAGGTGTTCGCTCAACTCTAGTGCTGAGTCAATTGCAAAGACAGAAATACTATTCTCTAATGCATTAGTAGTCAACCTGTGAATGCGTACAAACTGTTCATCATTCAAGTTAACTCCTGCCCCACTGTCGATAAAAGCTTCGATTTTCACAGTTTTGGACTCTAGCGCCACCTCGGCTGACAGAAGAAATCTGGTACTACCAGTAAAAGACAAAAGTAGGTTTTCTTGCTGCCCACCCACACTACCAATAGTAATTTGGGGATTAAACTTTTTTCTCCTTTAGTTTACACCTTAATGCTGCAAGTACGGACAAATATTCACAAAATGTCCCTTCTTGCCACAACAAAAGCAGACTCCTTTCACATGACCCAAGCTTTTGCCAGTAGTTCCAGGAGTAGCTCCTTCTAACTGCATAGGCTCATCACAAGGCACAACCACCCAAGTCTCTCCACCATAAGTGCCAAAGGAAGCAGTACCCTTATTGGACAGTACGTTCTGAAGGTGAGGACCCCTAGATCTCTCCCTCAGGCGTCTATCAAGACGTACAGCAAGGGACATAGCTGCTTCCAATGACTCAGGATTTTCATGAAAAGCCAATGCGTCCTGCAGTCTCTCAGAGAGACTCTGGCAGAATTGGCTACGTAGAGCAGAATCGTTCAACTCTGCATCCGTAGCCCATCTCCTAAATTCAGAGCAAAAGGTCTCAGCAGAACGTTCTCCCTGCCGCAAACCCCGTAACTTGGTCTCGGCCTGAGAGATCTGATCCGGGTCATCATAGATAAGACCTAAGGCTCTAAAGAATTCATCTACCGACCGTAGGGACAGTGATCCAGTCGGCAGAGAAAAAGCCCAAGATTGGGCGTCCTCTTTAAGTAATGAAATAATCATACCTACACGTTAACACTCATTACCAGAAGAGTATAGACGAAGCCTAAAGTATAATTTACATGACTCCCTGAACCGGATGAAATTGTCACTACCCCCAGAAAACCTGTCCGGGAGAGCTACCTTCGGTTCAGGGCAGGCCTGGAACCCACCACCGGAACCAGCAGCCGATGGGCTCTGAATCTGCAAAACCATCGCACGGAGGTCTGCTACCTCCAAAGTCAGATTCTGCATCTGTTCGACCAGTGCAGTCATAGCATCTATAGCTGCACAGATGAGAACAAAAAATGGCGGTATTGGCTATGGATAATGTCACGGATGTAGCAGGGGAGGACACCAAAAGACAACAAGACGGAAGGGAAAAGACACTAGGCCTCACCGCTAGGGAAGGAAAAGGGTCACCACCTACGAAACCCTGCTCCTGGCCCTAACTCCTATCGGTATGGGCACCTCTCGATGGTGGAGATGCCCATACACAGGAACCTAGAAAACCCTGGTGGCCCTCAGATGCCCTAGACTTAATGACAGGGCAGAGACAACCCGCTCCTTCCCTGGTGAAGGAACCAGGGTCTCACTGAGGCCTAGTAAACAACAGAGGGGGGGGGATACGAAACACAACAAGCGGAACACTTAACTTCTATGGATGATCAGGACTTCAACTAGAACCACACTCCAGCTCTTCCAACACCAAATGAAGCTATCCAGAGCAAGGAGTGATGGGTGAAGTCAAACTAAATAGGGGGAGGTAAAGGTCACATGATCCACACCTGAACAGGAGGTGTGGACATACAAGCAACACACAGACAAAGTGAAACTAAAAGCTGCTGTCAGATCACTAATGAGCAGATAATCTTTCAGACCTTCTCAAACCTGTCACCGGTGTGACAGTAGGACACGTGGCACAGTGGGTTCACCCCAGATGGTTTGTGACAGATACCCTGAAATAAAAACTAAAAGTATGAACTTTATGTCCATGTCCATTATATAACTATAACTTAAATATGTTTTAGTAAACAGGTAAAAAAAAACAAAGTTTGTGTCAGTGTCCAAATATATATGGACCTAACTGTATGTATACTTTTGCAAAATTTTTTTAGAAGATTTCTTTCAGCTTCATTAGGCTACTTTCACATCTGTATTTCCCTTTCCAGTATTGAGATCTGTAATAAGAGGGAAAACAGTTTTGTCCCCATTCATTGTCAATGGAGTCAAAACTGAACGGAGTGCACCAGAATGCATTCCGTTCCGTTTCTTTGCGTTTCCATGACATGGGATACTGATCAAAACGGATCTGGCATGGAACACAATGTAAGTCTATAGGGCCAGATCCATTTTTTCGGACATGGAAAAAAAAACTGATCCGGTTCGCTCTGACTTACAATGGATTTAGTGCCAAATCAGTCTTGTTCATTTGGGAGATAATACAAATGGATCTGTTCTGAACGGATGCAGACAGTTGTATTATATATCAGATGTGTTTATGCTAATCCCCCGATGGATCCAGCAAAAATGCAGATGTGAAAGTATCCTTAGTGTAACATCTACTCGGTGTATGGCCTCATGCACACGACCGTTGTGTGCATCCGTGGCCGTTGTGCCGTTTTCCGTTTTTTTTCGCGGACCCATTGACTTTCAATGGGTCCGTGGAAAAATCGGAAAATGCACCGTTTGGCAGCCGCATCAGTGATCCGTGTTTCCTGGCCGTGAAAAAAATATGACCTGTCCTATTTTTTTCACGGCCAACGGTTCACGGACCCATTCAAGTCAATGGGGCCGTGAAAAATCACGGATGCACACAAGATTGTCATCCGTGTCCGTGATCCGTGTCCGTGATCCGTGTCCGTTTTTTCCTATCATTTCAATGGCAAACTTGACTTAGATTTTTTTTTCATTTTTCATGTCCGTGGATCCTCCAAAAAACAAGGAAGACCCACGGACGAAAAAACGGTCACGGATCACGGACCTACGGACCCCGTTTTTGCGGACATTAAAAAAAACGGTCGTGTGCATGAGGCCTATAAATGAAAGTTCTGCAACTGGCACACAGACAGTTTTCTGCATGTAGTTTTGGAATCCGAATTCAGGAGTGGGTCATAAAAGGAGAGAAAGTATAAAGGACAGATACAATGTCCCCTCTTTTTTTAATTCACTCCTGGCTTTGGCTTCGTAATCTCATCTGAGTGGTGAATATGATTGTATACAGGCTAGACAATGCTCTGTAAGCTACACAGCCTAGGTGAAAGACTGATACATGGTAGTCAACTAGCAGAGAGATGTTTTGCTGATGTGTTTAGCTTACAGACCTTGACTGGATGCTATTGTATCCACTTCTCAGCTGAGAAAAGGACTAGGTAGGTGCAGGTTTGTTGTTTATAAAAATAGTATTCTTATCTGAAGGTGTAGCATTGAATTAACTAGAAAGGGCACATTTATTAAATGTTTTATGCCAAAAAAGAATGGCAAAAAAGTTGCAAATTATAGAGCAGATCATATTTGCAGCATACAGTAATTTGCTTGTTTTTGAGCTTCAGCAGGGCACCCCAGCGAGAAAGCAGGGACAGTTCCCAGGTGTCCTTGCCTTCTAGATCACTGTATACACAGTGCTCAACAAGCGCTGTGTATACAGATCAGGAAACGCTATGCACAGTATCCTGCTGTACAGCCTCTCTGGGGGCTGTATTTCTCCTGTAACTGGGGCTACTATGTCAGCCCCAGTTACAGGAGAAATCAATAGCGAAAAAAAAAAGTGAAGTTAAATGTCCCCCAGAGGTCTTGTATGACCTTATGGGGGATGCAAAGTGTAAAATAAAAAAAAATAAAAAATAAAGTGTTAAAAAAAAAAAAGGTTTCACATGTAAAAAAATAAAGTAAATAAAAGTAATTAAAAATAAAATGTTAAAAATAGAAAAAAATATAAAATAGACATATTTGGTGTTACTGCGTCCGTAATGATCCACCCTGTCTGTTAAACACCATAAAAAATAAAAATAATAACTGTCAAAAAAGCCATTTTTGTCACCTTACATCACAAAAAGTACAATACCAAGTGATCAAAAAGGCGTATGTCCCACAAAATGGTACCAATAAAGCCCGCAAAAAATGTGACGCTCTGCGCTGCGACTAGACAGCGCTACAGCCAGGGAGAAGGAATGCCCATTGAGAAAAAGGGCAGTCTCCTCCTCCCTGCTCCGATAGTAGTAATTATCATACAGTCCAGGAGAGGGTAACGGGGGGCCACAGCGGGTGAACAGAGCGGCGCCAGATATAATAGTAAGTGCAGAGAGATCCCTTGGTGCCGCTCTACATGTCCTGCTACTTAGTTAACAAAGTCCGGACCCATGAAAGGTCCTCTTTAAATAATCTGACTGACACGCTGCCAAGTGCTGGGCCCCGAAGCAGCCGCCTCCCCTGCTTTCCCGGTAGTTACGCCACTGGCTACCGCCCCAATGTATATAGTCGTGTGGCGGAACGTGAGGGGTTAAAGAAACAAAATATGGGTAATATAAATAACATACATGCCTCTACCCACTGAGCCACCCCCCGACACAAAAAAATCCCCCAAAAATGAGCCCCACATAAGAAAATCGCAAAAAAATAAAAATAAAAAACTATAGCTCTCAGAACATGGAGACATTAAAAAATCATTTTTTGTTTCAAAAATGCTATTATTGTGTTAAAGTGAAATAAAAAAAGTATACATATTAGTTATTGCCACATCTGTAATAACCAGCTCTATAAAAATATCACATGAACAGTGCCAAAAAAGCAATTTTTTGTCACCTAACATCAAATAAAGTGCATCACCAAGCGTTTAAAAAAAAAAGTATGCCCCCCAATATAGTACCAATCAAACCGTTATCTCATACTGCAAAAAATTAGATTCTAATCGGTCAAAAAATAAAAAAGCTATGGCTCTCAGACTATGGAGACACTAAGGCCTCTTTCACACGGGCGAGATTTCCGCACGGGTGCAATGCGTGAGGTGAACTGAATCCGGACCTATTCATTTCTATGGGCTGTGCACATGAGCGGTGATTTTCATGCATCACTAGTGCGTTGCGTGAAAATCGCAGCATGCTCTACTTTGTGCATTTTTTCACGCATAGAAATTAATGGGGCTGCGTGAAAATCGCAAGCATCCGCAAGCAAGTGCGGATGCGGTGCGATTTTTACGCATGGTTGCTAGGAGATGATCGAGATGGGGACCCGATCAGTATATTATTTTCCCTTATAACATGGTTATAAGGGAAAATAATAGCATTCTTAATACAGAATGCTTAGCAAAATAGGACTGGAGGGGATAAAAAAAATAAAAATAAAAATGAACTCACCTTATTCCACTTGTTCGCGCAGCCGGCATCTCTTCTGTCTTCTTCTTTGCTGTGCAGGAGGAAAATGACCTGTGGTGACGTCACTGCACTCATCACATGGTCCGTCACATAATCCATCACCATGTATAACTTACCTCATCCTCTTGTTCGCGCAGCCGGCATCGTCTTCTTTCTTCTTCTTTCAGGACCTGCAAAAGGACCTTTGGCACTGCGGGGGCGGTATTTTGCGGCACAATATGGTATTGTATGCCCCGTCTACTTGTGTTGCCCTGCCCTGTCAATTTGGACCCACCTACAACATGGGGCCACTTTCAGTTTTTTTTTTTTTTACCAGGGCCACTTTAAGTTCCCAGTCTGCCCCTGCATCAATCTACTCAGTTCCCTCTGCTCTATAACCTGCAGCCTGTGACAGGCTCCCATTAAGAGAAAAGTTTCATGTATGCGAGACTACCGTACATTGTTTAATACCCTTCTAGAACACTAAGAACTCTTTGTTACAGTTGGATGAACCTATATTGGTTTGCGCAGCCTCAAGAGAATCATTCAAATCTGCTGCTCTGAATATGTTAATATTAATATTAAAATTCAGTCGATTGTATTTTTAAATCCGTTTTCTTGGACTTAATTTAAGCCTTCTCAATTCAAAAAAAATCTTACATGTATATTACATCTGCCTGAAATGTTTAACAGTAAAAGGGCATGAAAATGACAGCTGTATAATAAGTAACCTGCACAGTGTTACCGGAAAGTAACCTCAAATTACACACTGTAGACCTCATCACTCTATTGTTTGTGCTATAATTGCGGACCGTAATCGTCATGGCCTCACTTCTCCAGTTGGGCATGGGCGCCATGTCACCGAGTGGGCATGGGCGCCATGTCACCGGGTGGACATGGGCACCATGTTAATCACCCCTTTCTCCTTGGGCTAGCAGCCGGGACCAGCCAACCCTCTGCTACTCACCAGCGACGATCCAAGCTACTGGCGTCCCATGTGTTTTCTGTAGCCTGTGCCCTGCGCTTCTCAGTCAAGACCCCATGGCCTGTCTCTATCACATACTCACTTCCCAACTATTAAAAGGCCAGCGCACAAACATAGTTACTTCCAGCCGATGGCTGGACATTAGTGTGTATTCAATGTCTTTTCCCAGATTGAAGGTGTTTGAGCTTCAGGTTTCCTAGTATCTAGTAACCAGCTAAGGTGTTATTCTCTCCTTCTGACTACCTGACTCCTAACTTTGACCTCTAGCCACCTGCTCTGACCTCATCCAGACTAGATATATTGCCTGACCCCTCTGTGCTCTGCATCAGTGTGTCTGACCCCACGGGTCAGCTGCCAACTATTCAGGACTATATCAAGAGGTAGAGGTCTGGTGGCTCCCCTGTAGCAAAGACCAGATCCCCGTATAAGGGTTAAAGGGTGAAAACCAGGAGACCACCAGGATAACGACCTTAGAGTTAGCTCGAATCCAGTGAAGTTGAGAATGGTATATCAAAAATTACAAAAGTGGATTTCCCCGCTGTTACACCTTATTCAAAGAGACTGTATAATGTGAATCTAATAGGATTTGCAATGTTTAAGATGTTTTGTTCTATTATCTTCTTGTCTTGCAATTGTGACATGGTCCATAACTAAATATCTAATCTGATGGTGAGGCTAATGTGTCTCACCTATGGTATGAAATTGGAAACATAAAACTTTGGCACCATATTAAATAATTTGATTACTTTTTTTTTACATTCATAGGTTCTTCTATGCTCTCTTGCTGGTGTAGATTTTTGTTCTATGCTTCTTTGCTGGGGTAGGTTTAGGCAATTTCCTAAGCCAAAATGAATGAGGCAGGTCTGCCACCAGCCCTCTTCCCCACCCACGCCGTGCCATCTGTCGGAAAAGTGGTGTGAACGGAAAAGGTCTCAGATTTTTGCAGCAAAATGGCGTGAAACAAAATCTGCAACTGATTTACGCCCAAAAGTGACATATAAGTTCATAAATAAGCTCCATAGTGTTTACCTATTAAAAGTGCTGATCACTTACCTGCTCCCTGCCACTCCACTTTGGCTCCACGGTTGTCTTCCTTGCACTTCCTGTCCCCGCTTGTCAATGTATAAACGGACAGAGTCACGTGCTGCTTCAGCCAATGAATGACCTCCGGTATGAATTGTCCCCAAGTGGCAAGTTAAGTCTGGGGCATGTGCCACTTTGGGACATGCCACTACTGAGGCCATTCACTGGCTAACCATCTGTTCAGAGTTTTATAGGCAGGAACCAAAAATCCAGTGAAGTCTACAATGGATCCACGGAGCTGAAATGGCGCGATGAGGAGCAAGTAATTCTAGATTGTTTTCACAGGTACTGCTATGTGTGTGTGTGTGTTAGGAATTCAATTAAAAAACATGGACAACCCCTTTAAGGATGGCACAGTAATTTACTTGTTTGTGTTTCCAAGACAGGGGAGTAGTTAATGGCACCTTCAAAGAATTTTCTAGGTTGCAAAAATTTTAAGCGGGTTACAAGCAATATGGCGGCCCTTCCTGTTATTTGATTTATTTTGCAAAACCAGCTGCCTCAATGAGAAGCAAATTCAGTAGAATAAGCATGCCTGTGATAGATAAATAGAGATAGATAGATATTAGATAGATAGATATTAGTTAGATAGATAGATAGATAGATAGATAGATAGATAGCCATAATTTTTTTTAATGGAGACAAGCAAATAGATTCTAAGCAAATTCACAAAAAATTATCTTCCAAATGTATATGAAATATTGCTGACTCTTTTTGGTCGACTCGCGCTAAAATAGTGCCAGTGTCATTTTACTGTGAAAAGTGGGGAAAATGACAGGTAGGATGAAAATAGAGGATCACATGACACTGTAAGGGAGGAGAAGGGTGGCTCCTAATTGGCTCACAGGCTAAACGATGATTGCTTTTTACTATTTGGAATTAAAAATATTTATTTTCAATTGGTCTTGATTAAAAATCAAATCAGCCGTTAAGGTCGGGTTCACATTGGTGTTACTGAATTCCGTTATAGGTTCTGTTATAAAAGTTATAACAGAATATAATGAAATTTTAGACCGTAATGCAAAAAAGAAACCTTTATGAGCCATTATTTGGCCCCATAGACATGTATTAGGATGGAGCAAAATGGAATGCGTCTTAAAGGCTTCAGTTTTGAATTCTGGCCTAAAATTCAGTTATAACTCTGTTATAACGGAACCTATGATGGAATTCAGTAATGCAATGCGAACCTGCCTTAACATGGGTTAAAATACAGTTTATTTGGAATCTGTTTTCTTTAAATCTCGCTATCTGATGGTTCCATGTGTAGCTCTTATCTCTGATCTCCTGACATCATGAACATATTTATGCCATATTCTTAGTAATTTGATAAGAATTGAGAGCTATAATGAGTGTTTATGAGGTGTACATACCCTTTAAAGATGAAAGCAGGTACTCTAGCTGTATTAGGGACACTATAGGTTGATATAAATGAGTAGATTTTAAGGTGAAAAGGAAAGCATAGCAAAGAAAGTGAGGGACTGGTAGCTGTGTGTTGTTATATATACAGGTCCTTCTAAAAAAATTAGCATATTGTGATAAAGTTCATTATTTTCTGTAATGTATGCGATAAACATTAGACTTTCATATATTTTAGATTCATTACACATAACTGAAGTAGTTCAAGCCTTTTATTGTTTTAATATTGATGATTTTGGCATACAGCTCATGAAAACCCAAAATTCCTATCTAAAAAAATTAGCATATTTCATCCGACCAATAAAAGAAAAGTGTTTTTAATACAAAAAAAGTCAACCTTCAAATAATTATGTTCAGTTATGCACTCAATACTTGGTCGGGAATCCTTTTGCAGAAATGACTTCTTCAATGCGGCGTGGCATGGAGGCAATCAGCCTGTGGCACTGCTGAGGTGTTATGGAGGCCCAGGATGCTTCGATAGCGGCCTTAAGCTCATCCAGAGTGTTGGGTCTTGCGTCTCTCAACTTTCTCTTCCCAATATCCCACAGATTCTCTATGGGGTTCAGGTCAGGAGAGTTGGCAGGCCAATTGAGCACAGTAATACCATGGTCAGTAAACCATTTACCAGTGGTTTTGGCGCTGTGAGCAGGTGCCAGGTCGTGCTGAAAAATTAAATCTTCATCTCCATAAAGCTTTTCAGCAGATGGAAGCATGAAGTGCTCCAAAATCTCCTGATAGCTAGCTGCATTGACCCTGCCCTTGATAAAACACAGTGGACCAACACCAGCAGCTGACATTGCACCCCAGACCATGACTGACTGTGGGTACTTGACACTGGACTTCAGGCATTTTGGCTTTTCCCTCTCCCTAGTCTTCCTGCAGACTCTGGCACCTTGATTTCCGAATGACATGCAAAATTTGCTTTCATCCGAAAAAAGTACTTTGGACCACTGAGCAACAGTCCAGTGCTGCTTCTCTGTAGCCCAGGTCAGGCGCTTCTGCCGCTGTTTCTGGTTCAAAAGTGGCTTGACCTGGGGAATGCGGCACCTGTAGCCCATTTCCTGCACACACCTGTACACGGTGGCTCTGGATGTTTCTACTCCAGACTCAGTCCACTGCTTCCGCAGGTCCCTCAAGGTCTGGAATCGGTCCTTCTCCACAATCTTCCTCAGGGTCCGGTCACCTCTTCTCGTTGTGCAGCGTTTTCTGCCACACTTTTTCCTTCCCACAGACGTCCCACTGAGGTGCCTTGATACAGCACTCTGGGAACAGCCTATTCGTTCAGAAATTTCTTTCTGTGTCTTACCCTCTTGCTTGAGGGTGTCAATGATGGCCTTCTGGACAGCAGTCAGGTCGGCAGTCTTACCCATGATTGCGGTTTTGAGTAATGAACCAGGCTGGGAGTTTTTAAAAGCCTCAGGAATCTTTTGCAGGTGTTTAGAGTTAATTAGTTGATTCAGATGATTAGGTTAATAGCTCGTTTAGAGAACCTTTTCATGATATGCTAATTTTTTTAGATAGGAATTTGGGGTTTTCATGAGCTGTATGCCAAAATCATCAACATTAAAACAATAAAAGGCTTGAACTACTTCAGTTGTGTGTAATGAATCTAAAATATATGAAAGTCTAATGTTTATCAGTACATTACAGAAAATAATGAACTTTATCACAATATGCTAATTTTTTTAGAAGGACCTGTATATGCGAATCAAATCCACTGAAGTGGAATTCGATCCGAATTTCAGGATAAATTCGATTTGCCTCGAAGCCAAATTTCCTCATGCTTTGTGGTAGCGAATCAATTTAACCTGAACTAGTCTAAAAAACAAAAAAAAAATCATATTTACCTCCTCCATTTGCTTGCGATGGGCTGGCCGCTGCCGCCATCTTGACTAAAGATCTCGTCCGAAATCCCGCACGTGGTGACATATGACAACATCATGATGGTCTGCTTGATGATGTCATCTTTGAGCGAGCAAGATTTCGTGCCAGATCTTCAAGCAAGATGGCGGAGGCCAGCCCATCACGGGTAAATGGAGGCAGTCATTTTGATTAAAAAATTTTAATGTTCATTTTACACAGTTTTTACACTCAGATGTCGCAATCATGTATGAATGCTGCATCTGAGGGGTACAATGATGGGGAGCGGCGCTATCACAGCTCCCTGTCATTGCACCGACTCCTTACAAAAAAAAATTTGCTTTGTGATGATTTTTTTGTAAAATTCAGCAAAGCAGACCAATCAAATTTTCTAAAATGTCGCTCATATCTAGTTATATAGTTTCATACAAGTTCTTTCCTGTAAAATATCTTTTTTTCTGTATACGGTATGAACAGCCAGCTATTTTTTTTTTATATTTTTTTGTAAAACCTAAAATCTCAAGTTTCTACTGTTCATAGCCTTATTGCCAGCAGCTCAATAACATACATTTGCTGCAAACGCTGAGCAGTTGCCCTCTTTTTTTTTTTCTTCTAAAAAAATGTTATTGAATGTGTTGTATTACTTCAAGATACTGTTCTGTTACAATGGAAGCATGTTACTGCAACAATTGCATTACTATACCTGTTAGTAAATGTGTTAGATTACTTCAGGATATCGTTCAGTTACAAAAAAAGCATTTTACTGCAAAAACTGCATTACAGTACCCACATTAGTAAGTGTGTTATATTACTTCACATTACCATTCATTTACAGCAAAAGCATGTTATGTTAAAAACTGTATTATTACCATTGTATATTGTCAATACCAGTGTGCAGTGTGTATGTAAAACGGATGGACATTTAAATGTGCCTTTGACATTAAATTTACGCCAAACTTTTTTTTGCTAGTACCATTTAATAATCTGTGTACCAAACCCTTCACTTTTCATTTATAGGCCTGGTAATTGTTAAATGAAAGAGTGCAAAATGAAAAAAATATGCCTTATCATCTAAGGGTCAGAATGTGGGTGGTAGTACAAACCTGCAGTAGCAGCACCCACCGTCCAACCAGTAGTAGAAATAGTAGACCACAGTCCTCCCTGGCTTCCAATAGGTGCCATAGTAGCTGCAGAAAAAGTTAGTGGATTCTGCTGCCTTTAAGGAACTGATGGTGTGTGTTCAGTATTGCTGGAGAATACCTAGACATCATTATTTCTTCAAAAAGCAATCCCTACTTTGTGATGTCCCATGGCAGAGAACATTGGACCCACACTGACAAAGTCTCATGGAGGAGTCAAGGATGAAGAGCTACCACTTGAGGAAGAAGAAAGGGAGAATGAGGAGTCACTTGTTCAGGAGGACGAGGCTGAGGATGAGAATGAAAATAACACTGGCCATGATGACCAATCATCTCAGTGGAGGCGGAACTGGAAAGAATTTCCAGATCCTCAGGCACACTGGCGCATGACAAGCTGTATGCTTTCTTGCTTATGTACTAACAGGCGTATCATTAGCAAGATGCAATCTTATGATTACTGGATAGCCATGCTTTTAGACTCTCTCTATCAAAATAAAATGGGGGAATGTTTTCCTGTTGCCGAAAGAGACACCAAATTGCTTTATTACCAGAAGACACTGTATATGCAGTTTGCCATAGCTTTCAGCGAGCTGAGGCCTGCCTCCCTTGTGTTTTACCAGGAAGCCTTCTCCAACCCCCCACCGAGTCATAGACTTCACACCGTCTCCGCTACAACAAGCAGTAGAAGTTGTAGCAACTCGTTCTGGCTTATGAGCGTAATGGAGCATTTTTTTTTTTTCAGACCAGGCTGATATAAATTAGCATATTTAGATGTACCACCTGAACAACCAGATTAAAGGGAAACTGTCATAAATTTTATGCTGAACTCGGTGATTTCAGCAGTGTATCACTCAGCTAAAAGTCAGTGGTTGCCGAGAACCAGCATAATAATCATTGCAGCACAGGCCTTGAAAAGAGGCAAATCTACCTGAGAAGAGTCAGAGTTATTCATAAGCTCCTGCTATCCCTACCCATCTGCTGATGATTGGCAGTTCTCTTCTAGGGAGAACAGTAAGGAAAAAACGCTAATAAGCAGCAGATGGGTGGGGACAGCAGGAGCTTATGAATAACTCTTCTGACTCTTCTCAGGTAGATTTGACTCTTTTTAAGGCTTCTACTACAATGATTATGATGCTGGTTCTCCACAGCCACTTACTTTTAGCTCATGAGTGACACACAGCTGAAATCAGCGTGTCTGTCACTACCGCTGCTCTGAGAGCATAAAATTGACAGGTTCCCTGGGCTGTGGCCTTTCTCTGACACATACCATGTTGATTAACCCCTAGACTTATGGGAAACCACATTGGAACAGTCAGTGGCCAGAGCAAGCGCAGTTTGGTCTCTGTACTGTCTTGTCCAACCTACAGTGCCATCTCAGAGATGGTTTTCAACATGGCATCACCTTTGTCAAAATGAATGAGGCATTGCTGACAGTGGCTATTTATCACCAGCTCCATGTTGCCTCTGCTGCTGTTTGCCTGCTTGCCATCATGTTCATTTTAGTATGGCTGCAGCAACTGTCACAGCTAAACCCCCTACTGACACTTCCATTACTCCTACTGCCGCTACCGTTTCCCCTACACAGCCACCACTACTACAATGACTACCACAACACAGACGCACACACATTTCTTGTTTTGTCTGTTCCATGCTGCGCTGCTACCTCTGGTGCTAATTTTGCTGTCAGTTATTACCTCTACACACCTTACCCTTTCTACATCCACTCCATTCTGCTGCTGCTCCCAAGTAAAAGGGAGAATTTTTCCAGGCTTGTTCAACTTTAGAACAAGCCACTGTTCCTACTGAAAATTAACACTTGTCCACATAGAAACACGGGCAGGCATTCTGACCCTATTAATGTATAACTTTTGGGTGCTTGTGCAGAACAAGTCACAGTTTTTTCATTACAGTAACATGTGTATGTGTGTGGGATCTGCCCCCCTTAAGGGTTAATTTTGGGATGCTTGGTCCCAACAAGCCTTTCTCTTCTTCCCATAATACTATGTGCCTAACCACCATCTTTCTCCATTAAGGGACTATTTTTAGAAGCTTTCTAATATGAAAAAGCATAGCACATGCAACAGAGTATTTTTAAATATGCTGTTTGTTAACATCATCAACTGTGGGTTGACCCATAGCTCTGCATATGTCAGTGTAACTCTGACATTATTTACTATTGCTCTTTACATTCAAGAGTTTAAAAAGGGGCGGGGGGAGAAAGCACAAATTCATAAAAAAAAATTGAAAAGCAGAGAATGGCAACATATGATAAGAGATCTCAGAGTGTCATATGCCAATTTTCAGGTCAATTAGAGTAATTTTGATGCATGTAGAATTGATTTAGTCACAATTGATTTTTTTTTTCTAAACGTCGATAAAGCAGACATGAAACTAAATTCAAGAAGTTCACTCATATCTAGTTCTAATTAAACTACTACATAGTTGTTGTTTTTTCATACGGCTTACGTTTATTGCTATCCTGACTCTATATTGCAAGGTTAGTGATTGCCTTGTGTTTCATATTGTCTATGCTCATTCCTCATTCACTTGTTATTAAGGTATACTAGGGCATAGCAAGGAGAGGCGTCTCGGACAGGACCACCTATTTTGGTAATATTTTGGCTAATTATAGAATAGCAAAAGGAATATTAGGACAATTGTTCCCGGTTCTATCCTTGCCCTGTATATGGGTGCTTTAAATGGGTATTATGACTGTAGCAAATTATCCCCTATCCACAGGACCCAAACAGATCATAAGAACAGGGACCCTGTACACTGCAGGTCCACCCTAAAATGAAGAAAACAGAAGGTTGAGCATGCGCACTGCTACGCTATTCCTCTCTATGGGAGTTCCAGAAATATATCCAGAACTCCCATAGAGATGAATAGTGTGGCTGTTTGCAAGCTTAACCTGCTGTTCAGTTTATTTTGGAGGGCCAACAGTTTACAGGGTCCATATTCTCTTGATTAGTGGGGAACCCAGCAGTGTCGACAGGAGTTGTTGTTTTTTCCGTCTTACATAACAGAACAAGACGTATACGTTATTTGTGCCCGTAGAACTCTATTTGAACGGATCAAAACAAAATGGGTTCCGTTTTGCATTCCCTGAAATTCTGTTATATTCTATAAATGTACACCAATGCCTTATTCAACATCCAGCATAGAGGCAGGGCAGAGTGCTGGTTTGCAGAGTGCGATTGCATTTGTGTTTTTGCGTTTGTATCTGTATTTTGCCATAGCAATCTGCACCTGCTAGGGGTTGTGCGGGCTGAAACCCATCACATTTTTTTCTTTGTAGTATATATTGGAGGCGTGGCGATCTCCATGCAGCCATGCACACCTGACCAGTTAATTTGCCCTGGCGGCTGGTTTTAAAGTCAGTATAAAACTGAGTCTGCTTATACAGCACCTACCACTAGCCATCTTGGATCCAGGAGAAGTATATAGTGGGCTCAGCATGCATGTTGGTACTTGCATCCCTGGATCCGATGAAAGCTGTAATGGCACCGGACGGGGTTAAAAGCAGAGTGTGCTTGGCGTGCATGCTGTACCTACACTCCCTGGACTTTGTGTGGCTGCCGTGGCCCACAACAGGTAGGAACTAGTGTTAGGGACCACTCATTAAGGCGACCTTGACGTGGTGAGTGGCTTATTACGCTTTGGCCAAAATGTACACCAATGCCTTATTCAACATCCAGCATAAAGGCAGGGCAGAGTGCTGGTTGCAGAGTGTGATTGCATTTTGTGCTTTTGCGTTTGTATCTGTATTTCGCCATAGCAATGAGCACCTGCATACAGAGTTGTGCGGGCTGAATCCCCCCACATATTCTGTTATACGCCTGTTATAATGGAACGGTATAATGGAATATACAATGCATATGTGAACCCACCCTAATTGTGAATGTTTATCTTTTCCTTGTAATATACCGTATACTCACTTTTGTTTCTATTTTTTGTCAATGTTGATCAGATTTATACCCTGGAAGTTTTTAACAAATGTTACATAAGGTAATTTTTAAACCTGATTTTCAGTGATAGTTTACTTGTTGCACCTGATATTCCAGAATATCTGATAATCTAGCACCTATAAAGTCCCAATGATTATGTAGGTTTAGTTAACAGATGTTGACATTTGAATGCAAGAATGTAAGCAAATCTCTGCAAAGCGTTCAATATTCATTGCAATTATATGCCACAAAATACAATAATTGACCCCTGTTGCGAATATAGAAGTCATTATACCCTCAATAGTTTCTACATCGTAACAATGTAGAAAAACAAACAAACATTGTATTCAAGTTCTCAGCAACATACTTTATAAATGTCTTTGTGTTGCCATAAGCCACTGACTGTGGATATACTGTAATTAGAAGATAAAAGTCATTATTTAATCACAGATACACATAATAGTCTTGTGGAGAAGTAAAATGTTTTGCTTTATGTTTGCAACCTTGGTTATAGTACTTAAGTTCTCCAGACAAAACTCATTTGTCAATGTCTGCAAATGCTTTTTATTCCTGGCTTTTCTCATTAGGCTGGCCATCTAACGGTGCCTGTACATGAAGAGGCCAAACCTACAGGTGATGCATCTACAAAGCAAGTGCTTCATCTGTACTTTCCGCAAATCCGCAAGTATAAGTTGTGGTAAGCCACCGCCATTTGGTTGCAACGTGTATGGACACTAATGCTCTATTTATTCCCAAAACAATGAGGCAGATATATCAATTTCATTGCATCTGGAAAGTGTATTGATTTGGAGCAGAATGTGTGGCACACACTAGCTGCCCTAGGGACCTACACTGGCCTAAGTGACCTGATCACGGATCTCCGTGACCGGGCACAGTCAGGAACCTAACCCTGGAATTAGTGCGCCCTATAAAGCCCTCTCCTGCCTAGTCCCTACACGCATGTTTCGCTATAAAGATGAGTGTAAAGCTCATCAGGGGAAACAAGAGAGCTTAGGCTATTAAACTGAACCGGGTACACTGACAAAGATATCAGCCGTGTCCCCTGAACAGAAACAAAGTATGTCCAAGATCCTGATGTAGATTTGAGTGGACAGACTAACAGTAGAAAAGGAAGAGGACCCCTGATGCTGGACCCCTCTCCTACTACCAAAGTACTGGCGCATGGGCTAATGTAGCCCAACACGCGAAACATGCGTGTAGGGACTAGGCAGGAGAGGGCTTTAAAATGGGCGCACTAATTCCAGGGTTAGGTTCCTGACTATGCCTGGTCACGGGGATCCGTGATCAGGTCACTTAGGCCAGTGTAGGTCCCTAGGGCATCACTAGGGCCAGTTAGCCTAGCATCCCTAACTCTGCGTTTGACAACTGCCTCCAGCAACGGTGTATGTACATCATCCAACACTGGTGAGGCATTCGTTGTACCAAGGAGCATCTCATCAGAGCAGTAGGACCACCTGGTTATTTTTTTGGTGCCGCTGAGCACCTCTTGTTATCTAAGTGTGTTCTGGTCACTGAGTGCCACAACTATTTGTGTGGTGACCTTCCGCATTGCCTCCTTTTTTTGTATTTTCTATATTGTTATCTATTTATCTTGGGACCAATTTTCTATGATTAGATTATTAGAAGTTAAGTTTTAAATAATTCATCACTTACCTCAATTTTCTGTATGACTCAGGTGGTCTAGAATTGTTATCTATACTGTTATATACACACACTAGCTGCACCAAATACATGAATTGTCTGCAACACAAATTTTGTTTCACTTACGACATGCTAGATGTGTTTGTGCAAAATGTTTGTTTAGTCCTATTTTGCACCTTCTTTTGGCATAATTTTGGCACTATATCTGCTCTATGGTTGTATAAAAAGTGGTATAACAGTTTGATAGTATAAAGCCCTATGGTGCCTTGTGTTGCAAACAGGGATCTTTTGTGACACATTCGGGCAGATTTACTAATAGTGTCAGACTTTACACTGTCTAGAAATACAAAGCCAAGTCTTAATATTAACAAATGTACTATTCTAGTGCACGGACCTTTGTAAATTAGGAGTAGTGTAAATCCTGTGCCGGATTTATGCTAAAAGTCTGTCTGGGTGGCAAAAATGTGTCCATGTGTCAGAATTTTGTCTGTGCACTAAAAATTCTGTCTATGCACCAAAAAACCTGTCTGTGCACCATAAAAAATCTGTGGGCCAAAACAAAAACTGTCTACTCTAAGTTTATACCACCTGTTAGTTGAGCTGTTTTACTCCAGAAATATTCCCAAATTTTGGCACATTTTTTTTGTGCCTGGGGCAAATTTGGGCCATACCCCTTTCCTATTAAGTCATGACTCTTTCACACAAAGCCTGGCCCATGGCTGGGGAAGGTGTATAAAGCTTAGAGAAATCTGTAAAACAGTTATTAAATGTGAAGTATACACAACTTTTTGGGGGGCTGAAAATGCACAAACAATTAATATATATGTCCCAATGTACCAAAACTGAGGACATGCGCAAAACAATATGTTATGATATTAGTGTCTCTGTGTAAATATTTAACTTTTCTGTACAACAGCAACAGCAGACCTTAAAGGGACACTTCCGTCAGAAAGGGGATTTTTTTGTAAACTAAAAATCTTTTTTTTAAATGGTCTTCATTAAAAATGTTAAGTCTCTTTCTCTGTACAACCTTGAGGTTCTCTAGTAGTATGCTCTATGTTTTTACTGTGTTCTGTCAGGCAGCTCCATGACAGCTCCTTATCTGTGACCTTATAAATGCTCATTATATCTCAGTTCTTATCTTACTGATAAGTGTTGCTTAAATAAGTGGTTTTGAGCTATTAGTAATTTAGAGATAAGGTTTTTTTTTAGATTACCGGCACAAAATGAAAGCATGATTCTCCCAACTAGGCATAATTTAACCCTTTATGACAAAGCTGCTGAATATTTTTTAATAAAGACCTATTGAAAAATATATTTAAGCCCAAAATTAGTAAAATGAAATCATAAAAAAAATTCCCTGAAGGTGTACATAGCCTATAAATAGAAAATATTGTCCTTATGTAGCAATCAGCACAGAAATATAAATTTCCTTTATAGATAGGTAATCCATTATCACTTTACTCCTGTTACAAGGGGCATATATCAGAAGGGCAGTGCTCATGATAATATTAGATATAGACTTGGGATGACAGTATAATAGCTCCTTTGTTCTGTTGATAGCTCTAGATAAAGATGCCCATGGAAAAGCATTGCATTGATTAGTGTAATATGCAATGCTCACCTCTCTTTTCTCTCTGACTGCAGTGATGGCCTGACTGATGAAGTTAATCAGAACTGTCTGCTATTGTTCTTTCCTCCTTATGTGTGAGTGGGGCATAAATTGCAGCTCAGGCAGCTGTATCAATGAGCCCTAGCAACTCATTGTTACAGGAGTAAATCCAACTTCCACTTTTATTGCAAGGATAGGGTGAAACTGAGAACACAAAGATGTACTTAATGTAGTAAATAAGCATGTGGAAATATACCATGACACTTTATAATACAAAGTTACTGTATGCAAACATACAGTGAGGAACAGAAGTATGTGAACACCCTGTGATTTTGCAAGTTCTCCCACTTAGAAATCATGGAGGGGTCTGAAATTCACATTGTCGTGCATTCCCACTCTGAGAGACAGAATAAATAAATAAAAAATCAGGAAATGCGATTGTATGATTTTTAAAGAATTTATTTGTCTTGCACTACTGAATATAAATATTTGAACACCTGAGAAACAGCAAGAATTCTGGCTCTCAAAGACCTGTTCCTGTGCCTTTAAAAAAGTCCACCTCTACTCCACTCATGAATCTAACTTAGTAGCATCTGTCTGAGCTCTTTAAAGACACCTGTCTACCCCACAGTCAGTCAGACACCAACTACTACCATGGGCAAGACCAAAGAGCTGTCAAAAGACACCAGAGACAAAATTGTGGACCTCCACAAGGCTGGAAAGGGCTACGGGGCAATTGCCAAGCAGCTTCGTGAAAATAGATCAACTGTTGGAGCAATTGTTAGAAAATGGAAGAGGCTAAAGACGACTGTCAGTCTCCACTCTGACTGGGGCTCCATGCAAGATCTCACCTCGTGGGGTATCACTGATGATAAGAAAGGTGAGGAATCAGCCCAGAACTACAAGGGAGGAGCTGGTCAATGACATGAAGAGAGCTGGGACCACAGTTTCAAAGGTCACTGTCGGTAGAATACTACGACGTCATGGTTTCAAAACATGCATTGCACGGAAGGTTCCCCTGCTCAAGTCGTCACATGTCCAGTCCCGTCTGAAGTTTGCCAATAACCATCTGGATGATTCAGAGGAGGCATAGGAGAAAGTCATGTGGTCAGATGAGACCAAAGTAGAACTTTTTGGTGTAAACTTCACTCGTCGTGTTTGGAGGAAAAAGAAGAACACCATCCCTACTGTGAAGCATGGGGGTGGTAACATCATGCTATGGGGGTGCATTTCTGCGAAGGGGACTGGACGACTGCACTGTATTAAGGAGAGAATGAATGGGGCCATTTATTGTGAGATTTTGAGATGGGTGGTGGCTGGGTCTTCCAACATGACAACGACCCGAAGCACACAGCCAGCATAACGAAGGAGTGGCTCCGTAAGAAGCATATCAAGGTTCTGGAGTGGCCTAGCCAGTCTCCAGACCTAAATCCAATAGAACATCTTTGGAGGGAGCTGAAACTCTATGTTGCTCAGCGACAGCCCCGAAACCTGACAGATCTAGAGGGGATCTATGTGAAGGAGTGGGACAACATCCCTGGTGCAGTGTGTGCAAACCTGGGCAAGAACTACAGGGAACATTTGACCTATGTAATTGCAAAAAAAGGCTTTTGTACAAAATATTAACACAGATTTTCTCAGGTGTTCAGATACTTATGTTCAGCAGTGCAAGACAAATACATTCTTTAAAATTCGTACAATGTGATTTCCTGATTTTTTTTTTTTATTCTGTCTCTCAGAGTGGGAATGCACCTACAATGTGACTGTCAGACCCCTCCATGATTTCTAAGTGAGGGAACTAACAAAATTGCAGGGTGTTCAAATACTTCTGTTTCTCACTGTAAACATGAGCATGAATACCGGATACATTGAGTACAGAATATCAATATGTATGAATGTATAATCCGGCAATGATACCAGTCTAAATGTACCTGTGATGCCATATTGTGTCTGGTAGTGTTGGGCGCGAATATTTGAATCGCAAATTTTAATGCCGAATATCGCCACTTCAGCAACATCCCTAGCAACCAATAGGAAAGTTGCCTACCCCTTACTATATAAAAACCTCCCCAGCAGCCATTTTCTGTAGTTTTATGGAGTTCTGAGAGAGACCGCAGTGTCACCGCTGTACTCTGTGCTTTGCAGTGTCATTACATTAGATAGTTAGTTAGTTAGTTAGTTAGCTTATATATATAATACAGATAGTCAGTGGGAGATAGTCAGTGTAGGTTAGATCCTGATATAGTGTAGCTGTGCAGGGTGTTAGGTAGTGTGATAGGTTCTGCTGTCCATACGTACATGCTACAGACATAGTGCTGTGATGTCACAAGTCACAACAATACTTAGTGCACCAATCACTAATAAGTAGTCAGACCTGCTAAAATGTGAAGAAGCACATATTGCACCAAAATATGCTAATCATTAATTGCCGATTTGCGCCATCGCAAATATATTGGCGCACTCTATCTGCATATAAAGCTATTGTGATGTTCTGCCGTGCCAACCATTTTCTCCAGTCTCAGGAAACTTATAGCTGCTTGAAAAATGTACCAAAAGCGTGCGCAATACACGCATATTACATGGCCGATTTTCGCAATCAAGAAAATAATGGCGAATTCTCGAATTCGCTAATTTATGACGAATGTTCGCCAAAATATTTGCAAAATATCACAAATTCAAATATTGCCCCTGCTGCTCATCACTAATGTCTGGATGTGGAGGATGATAATTGATGAAGGTTTGTCCTTTAGCTGATCCTGGAAAAGATGGTTACTATAAGCTGAGGTGATGATCTCACCCTGGTCATCGAATATATAAAGCTGAGTGTATGTGTGTATGTATGTATGTCCGCTAGTGATGAGCGGGAGGTGCCATATTTGATTTCGCGATATTTCGCGAATATTCGATTGAATATTCGTGTTATATTCGTCGAAATCGAATATTCGTAATTATTCCAATTATCGCGAATAATATACGAATAAAATTTTTCGCGTATTGCGATTATTTATCTTGATAGTATAAGGCAACGTTCCTATGCTAATTGACAATGGCTAGGCTAATATGTGTATTTTACGAAATTTCGTGATTTGCTCTAACTTCGTCTCTTAGAATATTACGAATATTCTAAAAGACGAAGTTAGAGCAATATTAAGAACATTTGCAAAAGCCGAAATTGCGATGCGAGTAATATAATACGAAATAATCGCATGAAGATTTCAACTTAGCACTGCTATATTCCATATTCTAGCCTAATATGGAATATAGCTGTGCTAAGTTAGCACTGCTATATTCCATATTAGGCTAGAATATGGAATAAAGCAGTGCTAAGTTGAAATCTTCATGCGATTATTTCGTATTATATTACTCGCATCGCAATTTCGGCTTTTGCAAATGTTCTTAATATTGCTCTAACTTCGTCTTTTAGAATATTACGAATATTCTAAAAGACGAAGTTAGAGCAATATTACGAAATTTCGAAAAGACTAAGTTAGAGCAATATTACGAAATTTCGTAAAATACACATAGATTGTATTTAAGCTAATATACTGCTATAGTAATATTTTTTAATAGTGTACATATTTTACAAAACTTAAGTTCAGAAGAGGCAAAAAAAAATTAGAGGAAAAAAAAGGGATTATAGCAGTATATAAGCTAAATTACAATCTATATGTGTATTTTACGAAATTTCGTAATATTGCTCTAACTTCGTCTTTTAGAATATTTGTAATATTGCTCTAACTTCGTCTTTCAGAATATTACGAATATTCTAAAAGACAAAGTTAGTGCAATAATAAGAACATTTGAAAAAGTCGAAATTGCGATGCGAGTAATATAATACGAAATAATCGCATGAAGATTTCAACTTAGCACTGCTATATTCCATATTCTAGCCTAGTATGGAATATAGCAGTGCTAACTTAGCACAGCTATATTCCATATTAGGCTAGAATATGGAATATAGCAGTGCTAAGTTGAAATCTTCATGCGATTATTTCGTATTATATTACTCGCATCGCAATTTCGGCTTTTGCGAAATTTCGTAAAATACACATATAGATTAGATTGTAATTTAGCTAATATTGAAAATAGCAGTGCTAAGTTGAAAACGCCACTGACTGGAGCAGCCAGGAAGCCAGGAATCCAAAGGACAGGTAAGAACAACTTTAGGGAAGTGGGAAAGGAAAAAATTATAATAATAAAAAAAAAAAAAGACGAATATTCGAATTCGCAAATATATAGAACGATATTCTAAATATTCGCGAAATCTCGAAATTGCGATATTCGAGAAAAAATTTCGCAATTCGAATATTCGCGCTCAACACTAATGTCCGCTAAAAGATTCTGCACGGTCGCATTTACAATCACGAAATTTGGCATACAGGTACATCAGGTGTCTGGGAAGGTTTTAGAACAGGTCTTAGCTCTCTATGACATACTGTTCCTGAGATATTCCCCCCAAAAATGCATTAGCCAATTGAAGCTTGGTCACATGACCCTTATCAGCCAATAGAATCTCGCAGGACGTTGGCCTCCACATACACAGTTTTACTCCAGGTTTCCATAACAACCCAGACATTTTTCTTCACTGGTGTAGGTCAGCTTTAAAGGAAATCTGGCACCAGTATAATCGCTATTGAAGTAAAGCCATGGCCTAATAGCTGTGGATGACACTGTTAAAGGAGCGGAGTGCTGTGGAGGTCACAGTTTAGGGGGCAGGTAGGGTGGCTATTGAGGCCACCCTGAAAAGACAGACTTAAAACCCCGCCCCCAGGTCCAACTAAGTCATGCCTCCGATCCGGTTAGGCCACGCCCCTCTCACTCCTCAGCCGACAGGGATTGAAAAAATTAGTTTAAAAATCAACTTCTGTCAGCTGTAGGGGTGGGAGTTAGGGTGACTCCCTACAGCTCATGCTCAGACAGCACAGTGCTGCTGTCTGAGAGTGAGCTGTTCAAAAGGCCATCCGTGTGTCCGTCCAGACCCTGCTCCAGACGGAGGACAGGGATTCTGAAAGCAGGACTGTCCGGCCTAAAACTGTACTTCTGGCTACCCTAGGGGCAGGCTGTTGTGCAGGACACAGTTAAGGGGATGGTCCGCTATGGAGGTCAGTGTTAAGGGGCAGATTGCTGTAAAGGCCACTGTTAAGGGGGCGGGCCCCTGTGGAGGTCACTGTCAAGGGGGTGGTGTGCTGTGAAACTCACTGTTAAAGCGGAAGGCTGCTATGAAGGTCAAAGTGAAGGGGTTGGGCTGCTGTGGAGGTCCCATTTTAAGGAGACGGGGCACTGTGGAGGGGGTCAGTGTTAAGTGGTGGGGGGCTGAGGAGGTCACTGTTAAGGCGGTGGGGTGCTGTAGATGTCGCTGTTATAGTGGATACTGCCGATATATTTTAATGACACACACAAACATTAAATGAAATAGATGAAATATACCCAAGCGAAGCCGGGTCCTTTAGCTAGTAGGTATTAAAATACAGTGGCAAGGTTAGGCCACTCCAATGATTAAATGTTAGATAGCTAGAACCAGTTTGCTTGCATGGCCATTAGATGGAGCTAAATCAACACGAATACTGCCACAATAGATTTACCATACAGATAGCTGTTGGAGGCATGACAGCCATGCTAAAGGTCCAAACAAAGAAGACGTTAAAGAGATAGGACAGGAAGTTAAATACATGGAGTGACTTTAAAAAAAAATGTATCCTGAAAACCACCTGTTCTTCATGCACAAAATAAACTTCTCTGGGTAATTTTTCATCAGCCAAAGTCTATTATAAATCTGAAAGACTCAGCGGCTCACCCTTTCACCGTATGGATAAGGTGCTCACCTTCAGGTCCCACCCTCAGGACCAAAATCACCACGTAAATGCCAAACGGAAAAGAAGGGGCACACTCAAAAGAGATACACTTGATGAAAATGATGCACACTTTATTTATACTAAAACACAACCCCTAAAATCTATAAAACTTACAAAGGGCTCAAATGACATAGATGCCCTCTAATACTGTGAGAAAGGAATCCCATATATCAAAACACCTTTGCCATGGTGATTGCTACAACTCGATAAAAGCCGCACAGTTCTGTGTAATGCGCAAGTCCAATATACAGATGCAGATACTCCTATCCCAAAATGATGATGGCTACACCTTCAATGCTGGCACTTGCCACGTTAATTCACAAAGCCATTAGTCCATCCACATCAATGGTATAGTACTTGGAATAAAGTTCTTAGTCCATATACTGTACATCAGTAATATACTACTAGGGATAACGCAGTATGCCACAGTAGATTTCGTATGTTTGTAACAATCGTAGCTGTCAGGGAGCTTAGCTCAATTGTATAGCACTGCTCCACCTTTGACTGCACAGCAGAAAAATCTCCTGGTATGTTAATGTAGACTCCACAGGAGTCGGGTCTTACCCGTCTTCACTGCCTGAATGCAGCGTTGCGTCCCACGTGGTGTGCTCGACCACAGTGTGGCGTCCCACGTGGTGTGCTCGACCTCAGTGTGGCGTCCCACGTGACCTGGTTGCTTGGGAGACCGACTGGAAGCTGTACTGACGTCACTGGTAGGCGACTGCTTCCTCCGGCACATGATCCAGATAATTCCCTTTAGGGTCCATTCACACGTCCGTTGTTTCTTTCCTGATCTGTTCCCTTTTTTGAGGAACAGATCTGGACCAGTTCTGTACCCATAAATTTTCAATGGGTCCTGAAAAAAAATCTGACATTGAGCTGTCCGATTTTTTTCAGGACCCATTGAAAATGAATGGGTACAGAACTGGTCCAGATCTGTTCCGTATTTTGCGGAACAGATCAGGAAAGAAACAACGGACGTGTAAATGGACCCTTAGTCTTTCTGCTTGTTGCTTGTGACCTGGGAGATGTTTTATTCCTTTTTCTTTGTCACGGATGTGCATATAACGCTCACTCTGTACGCCAGACGCGTTTTGAGGTGCTGTACCCCTTCCTCAGTGGCCAACTGAGTGAGCGTGTCCTCACCACTTATAAATGGGACCCCTATTCCCATGGTGCTTCACACTATTGTGTATTCCCTAATTTCTGGAGTGTATTCCCTAATTTCTGGAGTGGGATAGGCTCTTGTTGACTCCTCTTTTACATGGTCATCCTATATATAGAGTCCCAATGTTTTCCTACCTAAATCTTTAAAACCATAAATATTCCCACATATTAAAATCATAATGACATAAAATACGTGCAACAGTGATTACGTTCATAAAACATAGAATGTGGAGAAAACTGCAAGGTCATGCTGTCCCCAATCAGGGAAACGCACAAAAAACGCATCGAAAACGCATATGCGTTTTCTATGCGATTTGTGCCTGTACTTATCCTTTAACATGGCTAGACCCCCAGGTCAACTGATATGATGTCTCTGGTGCCCACAAGATATGGAGACCCTGGGTCCCCGGGTATGATGGATGAATGTATGCGGTGAATGCCGTACAGGGGGAGCTGTCCGACAGGGAGGGGAGATCGGAGTGTCGATAAATGAAATTTGAGCCCTTTGTAAGTTTTATAGATTTTAGGGGTTGTGTTTTAGTATGAATAAAGTGTGCATCATTTTCATCAAGTCTATTATAGTTTGAAAAATCCCATGCTTCACATATGGTGTCAGAAGTGGGATACATTTAGAGTATTGCAAGAAATTAGAAAACAATTCTTGGCATATGAAACTAAAAGAATCTGGACCTGCAAATCAAACTGCTGCAAGCCAGCCAAAACAAACGTAAAGTCAAGGTGCCAAACATAAAGTCAGACTGCACAGAGAGATAATAAAGCAAAGGTGAAGCAAGTTGGAGCTCCAAGGCAGTGTTAGGTGAACAGATCCTGTAAAATAGAACATGCATCCTGTTTTCCAGCAAATGATGCTTCTAAGAGTCTTTATTAGGGATGAGCGAACTCGAACTGTATAGTTCGGGTTCGTACCGAATTTTGGGGTGTCCGTGACACGGACCCGAACCCGGACATTTTCGTAAAAGTCCGGGTTCGGGTTCGGTGTTCGTCGCTTTCTTCGCGCTTTTGTGACGCTTTCTTGGCGCTTTTTGAAAGGCTGCAAAGCAGCCAATCAACAAGCGTCATACTACTTGCCCCAAGAGGCCATCACAGCCATGCCTACTATTGGCATGGCTGTGATTGGCCAGAGCACCATGTGACCCAGCCTCTATTTAAGCTGGAGTCACATAGCGCCGCCCGTCACTCTGCTCTGATTAGCGTAGGGAGAGGTTGCGGCTGCGACAGTAGGGCGAGATTAGGCAGATTAACTCCTCCAAAGGACTTGATTAACTGATCGATCTGCAGCTGTGGATCATTGAGCTGCTGATCCTCAATTGCTCACTGTTTTTAGGCTGCACAGACCGTTTGTCAGTCACATTTTTCTGGGGTGATCGGCGGCCATTTTGTGTCTTGTGGTGCGCCAGCACAAGCTGCGACCAAGTGCATTTAACCCTCAATGGTGTGGTTGTTTTTTGGCTAAAGCCTACATCAGGGTGAAGCTGTCACACCAAGTGCATTTAACCAGCAATAGTCTGTTCATTTTTTGGCCATATACAAAATCAGGGGCAAGCTGCGCCTGTCACCAAGTGCATTTAACCCTCAATGGTGTGGTTGTTTTTTGGCTAAAGCCTACATCAGGGTGAAGCTGTCACACCAAGTGCATTTAACCAGCAATAGTCTGTTCATTTTTTGGCCATATACTAAATCAGGGGCAAGCTGCGCCTGTCACCAAGTGCATTTAACCCTCAATGGTGTGGTTGTTTTTTGGCTAAAGCCTACATCAGGGTGAAGCTGTCACACCAAGTGCATTTAACCAGCAATAGTCTGTTTATTTTTTGGCCATATCCCAGTCTAATTCTGTCACTAAATCCATACCGGTCACCCAGCGCCTAAATACTAGGCCTCAAATTTATATCCCGCTAAATCTGTCCTTAGTGCTGTAGCTGGGCGAGTTATTTAGTGTCCGTTCAAGCACATTTCTTGTTCTGGGTTGAAATACAATTCCCAATTTAGCAATTTCATAATTTAGTGGTTTCTGCTATATCAGAGCTATTTGAAATCTATCCCTAAAAGGGTATATAATATTCAAGGTGCACATTGGGTCATTCAGAATAACTTCACACACACCCGCTACTGTGTATTTCCAAGTCTAATTCTGGCACTAAACCCATACCTGTCACCCAGCGCCTAAATACTAGGCCTCAAATTTATATCCCGCTAAATCTGTCCCTAGTGCTGTAGCTGGGCGAGTTATTTAGTGTCCGTTCAAGCACATTTCTTGTTCTGGGTTGAAATACAATTCCCAATTTAGCAATTTCATAATTTAGTGGTTTCTGCTATATCAGAGCTATTTGAAATCTATCCCTAAAAGGGTATATAATATTCAAGGTGCACATTGGGTCATTCAGAATAACTTCACACACACCCGCTACTGTGTATTTCCAAGTCTAATTCTGGCACTAAACCCATACCTGTCACCCAGCGCCTAAATACTAGGCCTCAAATTTATATCCCGCTAAATCTGTCCTTAGTGCTGTAGCTGGGCGAGTTATTTAGTGTCCGTTCAAGCACATTTCTTGTTCTGGGTTGAAATACAATTCCCAATTTAGCAATTTCATAATTTAGTGGTTTCTGCTATATCAGAGCTATTTGAAATCTATCCCTAAAAGGGTATATAATATTCAAGGTGCACATTGGGTCATTCAGAATAACTTCACACACACCCGCTACTGTGTATTTCCAAGTCTAATTCTGGCACTAAACCCATACCTGTCACCCAGCGCCTAAATACTAGGCCTCAAATTTATATCCCGCTAAATCTGTCCCTAGTGCTGTAGCTGGGCGAGTTATTTAGTGTCCGTTCAAGCACATTTCTTGTTCTGGGTTGAAATACAATTCCCAATTTAGCAATTTCATAATTTAGTGGTTTCTGCTATATCAGAGCTATTTGAAATCTATCCCTAAAAGGGTATATAATATTCAAGGTGCACATTGGGTCATTCAGAATAACTTCACACACACCCGCTACTGTGTATTTCCAAGTCTAATTCTGGCACTAAACCCATACCTGTCACCCAGCGCCTAAATACTAGGCCTCAAATTTATATCCCGCTAAATCTGTCCCTAGTGCTGTAGCTGGGCGAGTTATTTAGTGTCCGTTCAAGCACATTTCTTGTTCTGGGTTGAAATACAATTCCCAATTTAGCAATTTCATAATTTAGTGGTTTCTGCTATATCAGAGCTATTTGAAATCTATCCCTAAAAGGGTATATAATATTCAAGGTGCACATTGGGTCATTCAGAATAACTTCACACACACCCGCTACTGTGTATTTCCAAGTCTAATTCTGGCACTAAACCCATACCTGTCACCCAGCGCCTAAATACTAGGCCTCAAATTTATATCCCGCTAAATCTGTCCTTAGTGCTGTAGCTGGGCGAGTTATTTAGTGTCCGTTCAAGCACATTTCTTGTTCTGGGTTGAAATACAATTCCCAATTTAGCAATTTCATAATTTAGTGGTTTCTGCTATATCAGAGCTATTTGAAATCTATCCCTAAAAGGGTATATAATATTCAAGGTGCACATTGGGTCATTCAGAATAACTTCACACACACCCGCTACTGTGTATTTCCAAGTCTAATTCTGGCACTAAACCCATACCTGTCACCCAGCGCCTAAATACTAGGCCTCAAATTTATATCCTGCTAAATCTCTCGTTACCGCTGTCCTGTTGTGGCTGGGAAAGTTATTTAGTGTCCGTCAAAGCACATTTTTTGTTCTGGGTTGAAATACAATTCCCAATTTAGCAATTTCATAATTTAGTGGTTTCTGCTATATCAGAGCTATTTGAAATCTATCCCTAAAAGGGTATATAATATTCAAGGTGCACATTGGGTCATTCAGAATAACTTCACACACACACGCTTCTGTGCATTTCCAAGTCTAATTCTGTCACTAAATCCATACCGGTCACCCAGCGCCTAAATACTAGGCCTCAAATTTATATCCCGCTGAATTTGAATACAATACATTGGGCCAAATAATATATTTGTTGTTGTGGTGAACCATAACAATGAGAAAAACATCTAGTAAGGGACGCGGACGTGGACATGGTCGTGGACATGGTCGGACATGGTGGGTGACGTGAAGCCTCATTCTCTGCTATGACATGCAGACTGATTCTCTGCTGTCATGAAGCCAGATTGTCTGTTACGGGACCTCTCTGCTCTGCCTGTGTGCTAGGCCTAAATATATGCCAATGGACTGTTGCAGTGGTGGCTGACGTGAAGCCTCATTCTCTGCTATGACATGCAGACTAATTCTCTGCTGACATGAAGACAGATTCTCTGTTACGGGACCTCCCTCCTCTGCCTGGGTGCTGGGCCTAAATATATGCCAATGGACTGTTGCAGTGGTGGCTGACGTGAAGCCTCATTCTCTGCTATGACATGCAGACTGATTCTCTGCTGACATGAAGCCAGATCGTCTGTTACGGGACCTCTCTGCTCTGCCTGTGTGCTAGGCCTAAATATATGCCAATGGACTGTTGCAGTGGTGGGTGACGTGAAGCCTCATTCTCTGCTATGACATGCAGACTGATTCTCTGCTGTCATGAAGCCAGATTGTCTGTTACGGGACCTCTCTGCTCTGCCTGTGTGCTAGGCCTAAATATATGCCAATGGACTGTTGCAGTGGTGGGTGACGTGAAGCCTCATTCTCTGCTATGACATGCAGACTGATTCTCTGCTGACATGAAGCCAGATTGTCTGTTACGGGACCTCTCTCCTCTGCCTGTGTGCTAGGCCTAAATATATGCCAATGGACTGTTGCAGTGGTGGCTGACGTGAAGCCTCATTCTCTGCTATGACATGCAGACTAATTCTCTGCTGACATGAAGCCAGATTGTCTGTTACGGGACCTCTCTCCTCTGCCTGGGTGCTGGGCCTAAATTTATGACAATGGACTGTTGCAGTGGTGGCTGACGTGAAGCCTGATTCTCTGCTATGACATGCAGACTGATTCTCTGCTGACATGAAGCCAGATCCTCTGTTACGGGACCTCTCTCCTCTGCCTGTGTGTGTGCTGGGCCTAAATATATGCCAATGGACTGTTGCAGTGGTGGCTGACGTGAAGCCTCATTCTCTGCTATGACATGCAGACTGATTCTCTGCTGACATGAAGCCAGATTCTCTGTTACGGGACCTCTCTCCTCTGCCTGTGTGTGTGCTGGGCCTAAATATATGCCAATGGACTGTTGCAGTGGTGGCTGACGTGAAGCCTCATTCTCTGCTATGACATGCAGACTAATTCTCTGCTGACATGAAGACAGATTCTCTGTTACGGGACCTCCCTCCTCTGCCTGGGTGCTGGGCCTAAATATATGCCAATGGACTGTTGCAGTGGTGGCTGACGTGAAGCCTCATTCTCTGCTATGACATGCAGACTAATTCTCTGCTGACATGAAGACAGATTCTCTGTTACGGGACCTCTCTCCTCTGCCTGGGTGCCGGGGCCTAAATATCTGAGAATGGACTGTTCCAGTGGTGGGTGACGGGAAGCCAGATTCTCTGCTATGGAACCTCTCTCCAATTGATTTTGGTTAATTTTTATTTATTTAATTTTTATTTTAATTCATTTCCCTATCCACATTTGTTTGCAGGGGATTTACCTACATGTTGCTGCCTTTTGCAGCCCTCTAGCTCTTTCCTGGGCTGTTTTACAGCCTTTTTAGTGCCGAAAAGTTCGGGTCCCCATTGACTTCAATGGGGTTCGGGTTCGGGACGAAGTTCGGATCGGGTTCGGATCCCGAACCCGAACATTTCCGGGATGTTCGGCCGAACTTCTCGAACCCGAACATCCAGGTGTTCGCTCAACTCTAGTCTTTATTAAAAAACTATAGGCACTGTGTGTGTCACTGTGTGATGTCTCCTTATAGCACCATATTGCAGATATTCTCAAACATAACCACTGTTAGAAAATAGCTGAATAATATGGCAACCAAATGATCATTCCACATGAATCTGACAGAAAAACAGTTTCATATTCATGTGTATAAAATAGAAAATTAGACCTCACAGAGTTCTCCGAGTATGGTAATACAGATCGGTAATACACATAAATCTTCAAAGTACCAAGTAGGACAACCTGTATCTTCTCTATAGTTCAGAAAACACAAGCTGTTGGCTTCCCTACTCAGTTATCAAATTTGATACCGATGTTTCTACGGGAATGGTTGCAATTACCGTTAAGCGAATTGAAAAATACGAAGCGGAATTCGATTTCCTCGTGCTTTGTGGTAACGAATATGATTTTTTTTCTAAAATGATATATAATGATATAACAGCCCAATACAAAGCCTCATCCTGTGTGGTCTCCGCCATTTCACCGTGATCTAAGCTTAGGGAGAGACGTGACAAACGCTTATGCACTAGGGACATTTGTAGAAAATCAGACATGGAGAGTGCAGGGACAGTGCAGAGGAAGTGCACGGAGATCGTGGGGAAAGTTTTTAGACACTGTAGGGAGAGCAAAGGGATACTACAGGGACAGTGAAGGTTGAGTGAAATCGTTGTGTGCATCTTGTATAACTTCTGCCACAATCTCATTACTCTGTTAGTCTTTATAAAGAAATACTGTGCCTCAGTAATAAAGGACAGTCTAATATATTGTTGTCTGTATCTTGTTAAACTGCTGACACAATCTCATTTACTCTGTTAGTTTATATATAGACTGACTGTGTCTCAGTATTAAAGGCCATTCTAATATATCACAGTCTTCATCTTGTTGAACTGCTGGCACATCTCTAAGTTTATATATAAAATTAGAGTGCCTCAGTATTAAAGGGTGGTCTAATATATCACCGCGTGCATCTTGTTTAACTGCTGTGACATTCATAGTTAATCCGTTATATTAGTGGTACAGTTACTGTAAACTTTAGCCAACAGAAAGCTGCCTTGGCCATGCAAAGAAAACGCTACATCTCCCACCGGCCCACATCCCCTATCCAGCAGTCAGGGCTGGCAGCAGAAGAACGCTGTAATTCCTTCACATTGACTTTAATGTTGTCTGTTGCTCATGATGCTTGTTACTTGTTTTTACAGCAATCGATCACTGAGGTGATTGCAAAAAGACAACAGTACGCATGCACTCATTCAATGGCGCAGAAACTAAAGGTGCACCTTGCCAAGGTACTGGTAATACAGTCCCTCACTTTCCATGTAGTTGACTATGGAAGTAGTATGTAGTAGCATATGGAAATCAATCTTTTTTACGCACCCCTTGGTGGGCAGGTCTTAATGATGACCATCCTCATCTTTTTCTTGCTTTACTTCTTCAAAATCATCCTTCCAAGTCCCCATGTTCTAGAAAAGTCTCCAGAATGCAGAGTGAGGAGCTAGATGTTCCTAATGACATATCATCGGTATTAGATTATGTGGAAAAGAAGGAAAAGCAGATGGCAGAAAAAGGCTTCTTTCGCATATAGGTCAGGAGATCGGTTAGGTTTGGAGAAGTGGTTTGCAACTGGGTGGGGTGGTAGTGGCTCTTTGCTTTATTTTTGTGTCACTCCAGTTCATTTGATCCAACTGGCGGTCACCTACTATGCCGCAAGGTACTTTTCATATGTAGTTTCCCGGTGCTGGTTTAAAGGTAAGTATAATTTTCATTTTTAGGTAAAATGTATATAGTGGTCAACAATTGGCCCCATGTGGCCCCTTTATGTAATTCTCATACAAAAGGGGCATTTTCAGGAGATTGCAGGCCACAACAGCAAAAATTTGCATATTGTGCCAAACCCCTTAACAGCAACAGCCTCAGTTTGGCCAAAATATTATACGGCAGCTACTAGTTTTCAGGCTCCGGTCTCTTACGGCAATAATCTTGCGGCCTTGTTCGATCTATCCACCATGTTTGGCCTATTTGGTATTAACTGTAATACATGTTTAAAATGAAATACCATCCGGTTCATGGTGTATATTTGTATAGTTTTCTATTTTACACTTGGAATATGTAAATCATTATTTTTTTAAAAGGATTCATGTTCATGTCTACAGTGTTAAAAAAAAATCGGTTCTTTCAGTAGTTTTCTATTTGAGAGAAGTCAGAGACATTTATAATTTCAATGTGTACATTTTTATATTTATTCTCAGTCCCTTTTTGAAAGTTCTTCATTGCTTGTATTGTTTTCAGAGCATATAGTACAGGGTCCATTTTTGATCCTGCATTTTAGTTTTTTCCTCCCAATGTTCCAATAGCCATAACTTTTTTATTTTCCATTCATATAGGCATAGGAGGGCTTATTTTTTTTTTATTTTTTTTTTTGGGGGGGGGGGGAGTTGTACTATTTAAGGGCACCATTCAATTTACCATGTAAATTCCGCAAGTTTCTGTAGTTTTGACAATACAGTGCTCACTGTATTGAAGAGGACAGTATACTACTACAGAGGGATCTGGATAGATTGAAGGCTTGGGCAGATAAGGTTTAAAACTGACAAATGTAAAGTTATGCACTTGGGAAGGAATAATGCAAGTCACCCGTACATACTAAATGGTAAAACACTCGGTAACACTGACATGGAAAAGGATCTAGGAATTTTAATAAACAGCAAACTAAGCTGCAAAAACCAGTGTCAGGCAGCTGCTGCCAAGGCCAATAAGATAATGGGTTGCATCAAAAGGGGCATAGATGCCCGTGATAAGAACATAGTCCTACTACTTTACAAATCGCTAGTCAGACCACACATGGAGTACTGTGTACAGTTCTGGGCTCCTGTAAACAAGGCAGGCATAGCAGAGCTGGAGAGAGTCCAGAGGAGGGCAACTAAAGTAATAACTGGAATGGGGCAACTACAGTACCCTGAAAGATTATCAAAATTAGGGTTATTCACTTTAGAAAAAAGACGACTGAGGGGAGATCTAATTACTATGTATAAATATATCAGGGGTCAGTACAGAGATCTCTCCCATCATCTATTTATCCCCAGGACTGTGACTGTGACGAGGGGACATCCTCTGCGTCTGGAGGAAAGAAGGTTTGTACACAAACATAGAAGAGGATTCTTTACAGTAAGAGCAGTGAGACTATGGAACTCTCTGCCTGAGGAGGAGGTGGTGGTGGTGAGTACAATAAAGGAATTCAAGAGGGGCCTGAATGTATTTCTGTAGCATAATAATATTACAGGCTATAGCTACTAGAGAGGGGTCGTTGATCCAGGGAGTTAGTCTGATTGCCTGAATGGAGTCTGGAAGGAATTTTTATTCCCCTAAAGTGGGGAAAATTGGCTTCTACCTCACAGGTTTTTTTTTGCCTTCCTCTGGATCAACTTGCAGGATGACAGGCCGAACTGGATGGACAAATGTATTTTTTCGGCCTTATGTACTATGTTACTATGTTACTATGATGTGCTCTAAAAATGTCATTACGTCCTTATTCTGCGGCTCAATATGAATTTGGCGATACAAAACTTGCATTTTTTTTGTGTACTACTTAAACCTTTGAAAAAATTAAAACTTTCTTTGCTTCACCATTTTTTGACATCCATAACTTTTTTAGAACTATTTGAGGACTTGGTCTTTGTGGAATGAAATTTAGGTTTTATTAGGACCATTTTTGTGGTACATACGACTTTTTGATCACTGTTATTCAAATTTATGGTAGGGGGACTTTGACAAAAAGTCATGTGTTTAATTTTTTTCCATAATCGAGATCAGTGCCCATGAAATTTTTATTAATATTTTAATGGCTTATACTAGAGATGAGCAAATCGAAGTTTACCAAGTAGAGTTCAATCCGAATTTCATGAAAAATTCGATTTGCACCGAATCCGAATTTCCACACGCTTCATGGTAACAAATCACATTTTAAAATGGCTGCTGCACGTGTTAGGAAATGGAGCAAGGAACTCTGGAAACAAGGGATCACCCACAATGCCATGCATGCAGCCAATCAGTAGCCAGGAAGCCATGTGATGTCACAGCTCGATAAATACCCTCAGCCATCTTGGATTCAGCCATTTTCCAGTGTACTTAGTGCAGGGAGAGATGTCAGCAGGCGCTAGGGATAGTGGTAGAAAATACTTTAAATCTTTTATTTTGCTGTATAGTAGTTCAGGGAAAGGATAGGGAGGAATAATTCCACAGTATTGAAGCAGACAGGGTTCAGTAGGGGAGGTTACAGCCTGGGTAATAGGAACCATCCTATTACATCTTGCTGCACTGACTGGGGATCCAAATTAACATTATACAGCTCTGTAATTCCAGCAAAGTGGGGTGCAAGTGCTGTATTACAAGGAAATATTTATACGTCTTATTTGCCCTTATGCGGTGTAGTGATATGTTCTAAAGCATTTTTAGCTTGAATTAGTGGGGAAAAAGGGCTTATTAGCCGTTGTGTGGTGAAGTGAGAAAATGACAGCCCTTTTTGGCGTGTATTAGAGGAAAAAAATATATTATTTGCCGTTCAGCGGTGCAGTTATAAGTTCTAAAGCCCTTTTTGGCGTGTATAAGTAGATAAAAAGGGCTTATTAGCCGTTGTGTGGTGAAGTGAGAAAATTATAGACTTTTTGGGTTGTTTTAATTTCCTTTTTATTTATTTATTTGATCTAACCGTATGTCAGACAGAGAAGTGCCAGGATCTGCACAGGGGAGTGGCAGAGGCCTAAATGTTTCTGATGCAGGCACAGGTCGCAGCAGAGTAAGGTAGCGTGGCAGCAGGAGTTGCAGCGAGAGGCCTGAACTCCCGGGGTCATCTAGCGGTCGTGTCTTGACGAGCAACCTAGCAGTTCTTGAATGGTTGACTCAGTCATCCACTTTGTCCCAAGTCACATCAGACACCACCAGCCAAGGGTCGGTGGGTTCGTCAGATGCGACCCTTAGTTGGCAAAGCCCGGAAGCAGGCCAGTGCCCTCAGGTGTCCTCAACCTGCCTCTGTCCTTTTCCGTTCCCTCAGCCAGAAAATAATTATATGCTGGGGGCTCAGCTCCACTATACAGTGAGAACGAGCTACTAGAGGACAGTCAGCAGCTACTGGTCAGCCAAGATGTGGAGTAGACATCCGCCGCTTCCTCCACTAGGCGGGCAAGTAGTGATGAGGAGAGTGATGTGTTCCGAGCAGTCAGGCTTCTAACCAGAGACCGTTGAAGAGGACATCAGTGACGTGCAGACAGTACTCGATGATGATGATGTAGCTGATCGCACTTGGGATACGGGTGAATTAGGGGCTTAATCATTATCGGGAGAAGAGGGTGGCAGCTTGCCTGTGAGGCAGCGGCGGAGCCAGCAGGGTGGCAGCAGTGGGAGGTTGGGAGCCGAACATGCCCGGGTAGACCACCTGCTTCGCAGGAGCCTACCTGCCAGGAAAGTAGTGGTGCAGGAGTTCACGAAAGAAGTGGCGGTAGCAGTCAGTCAGTGCGGAGTGTTGGGGGTAAAATCACCTACTCTGTGGTATGGCCGTTTTTGTTAAGCTGCCGGATGAGGTGAACATTTTGTAGAATCTGCGGGCAGAAGGTGAAGACAGGCCAGGTTGCCATGTTGGCACCACGGCCCTGCGTCAACATATGCAGCGTCACCATAAACTGGCCTGGGAGAACCGTGGCTCCGATGTGGTGGCACGCAACTGGTTTCAGGCAGTCAAGGGAGCTGTCTGTCCTCCCCATCATCTGCTAGTCTTGATGCTTTTTCTCCTCGCCCTCCTACTCCTTGCCAGTCATTCCATCACCAATCGATCACTGAAGCAATTGCCAAAAGACAACAGTATGCATGCACTCATCCAACGGCGCAGAAGCTGAATGTGCTCCTGTCCAAGTTGCTGGTGCTGCAGTCCCTCCCTTTCCAAGTGGTGGACTCTCCACCTCAGCTCGGCACATGCCATCATTTCTCTGAAAGGTACAGAGTCCCAAGCCGTCATTTCTTTGCTAAAAAGGCAGTACCACCCCTGCACATGTATGTAGAACAAAAGGTGGGCCAATCCTTGAGCCTGTTGGTGTCTGCCAAAATGCGCAGCAGCGCCGATGTGTGGAGTATTAACTATGGCCAGGGACAATACATGTCCTTTACTGTCTACTGGGTGAATGTAGTTCCTGCACAGACACACCAGCAACTTAGCCAGGTGACGCCTCCACGTTCTCATGCCATTGGTCCTGCGACAATGTCCGCCTCTGCCTCCTCATCCTCCACCGTGTCCTCAGCCTCCACTGCAGGGACAATTCACAGTGCGCCTCCAGCATACCACATGTGCATGGCATGGTAGTGTCACACAGGGGAGGAACTGCTCCGCGTCCTTCATTAGGAAATCGAATCCTGGCTTTCTCCGCGACAACTCAAAATCGCAACCATGGTGACTGACAACGGGAAGAGCATGGTGTCAGCATTGCGGCAAGGAGGGCTGAGCCATGTGCCCTGCATTGCACACGTGTTCAATCTGGTTGTCAAGCGGTTCCATCCAAGTCTTCCACCCATCTCCAAGACATCCTAAAAATGGGCAGGAAACTTTGCATGCATTTCAGCCACTCGTACACCGCAAAGCACACTCTCCTTGAGCTGCAGGGGGAGAACGGCATCCCCCAACATAGACTGATATGCTACATTTCCACCCATTGGAATTCCACCCTCCATATGTTGGACAAACTATACGAACAGAGAAAGGCTATAAATGATTTCTTCATGATCCAAGCGGACAGAGTACTCCCCTGTGTAACTTCGATGTCAGCCAGTGGAAGCTCATGCGTGACACCTGCCGTTTGCTCATTCCCTTTGAGGAGGCTGCGTAATTTGTCAGTCGCCAGGACTACGGGATTAAGAACGTCATTCCACCGCTTCATGTCCTGGAACAGATGCTGGTAAATCTGGCTGGTCAGGGGACTGGAGACGTGGCACCTAGATCTCACAGTCACATGAGACCTGTGGGGGCTGAACTGGATAAGAAGGAGGAGGAGGACATTGAAGCACAAGCAACGTGTAGATAAATGGGTAGTTTTTCTACACAGGTGACAGGAGAGGAGGAGCAAGAGCAGCCAGAGGACCTACAGGGCGATGAGGAAGAGGATGCAGAGGACACAGACACACCGTGGCAGTATGCAGTAGAGATGGAGGCAGGGAGTCCCTCTGAGTCACTTGCACAAATGGCCCGATGCATGCTCACTTGCTTGTGTAGTGACAGCTGAATTGTCACCATTAGGCAGAGGGATGACTTTGGGCTCTCCACCTTGTTGGACCCTCGCTACCGGTCCAAAATGAGGGCCTTTTTTTACACCTGCTGAGAGGGAGGACAAACTGAGCTAATATAGAGACATCCTATGTAGTCAATATAAAGGTTGGACTGGCACTCAAAACACTAAGAGAGATATGGAACCAAACACATTTATTTGAACACAATAAAATAAATCTAGGTACTAACATCGATTATACAGTCTATTGATAGAATATCGATTATAAAAAATCGATTGTGATGAATCGATCAAATAAAATCAAATAAAATACATGGAATAAAAATCTACATAAAATACAATATTCTAAATCGATTACTGCTGAATTTCTTCTGGAAACCTATGTATATCGGTGGAAGTCCCAGTACAAAAGACCCATATACAGGGAGTGCAGAATTATTAGGCAAGTTGTATTTTTGAGGATAAATTTTATTATTGAACAACAACCATGTTCTCAATGAACCCAAAAAACTCATTAATACCAAAGCTGAATATTTTTGGAAGTAGTTTTTAGTTTGTTTTTAGTTTTAGCTATTTTAGGGGGATATCTGTGTGTGCAGGTGACTATTACTGTACATAATTATTAGGCAACTTAACAAAAAACAAATATATACCCATTTCAATTATTTATTTTTACCAGTGAAACCAATATAACATCTCAACATTCATAAATATACATTTCTGACATTCAAAAACAAAACAAAAACAAAATCAGTGACCAATATAGCCACCTTTCTTTGCAAGGACACTCAAAAGCCTGCCATCCATGGATTCTGTCAGTGTTTTGATCTGTTCACCATCAACATTGCGTGCAGCAGCAACCACAGCCTCCCAGACACTGTTCAGAGAGGTGTACTGTTTTCCCTCCTTGTAAATCTCACATTTGATAATGGACCACAGGTTCTCAATGGGGTTCAGATCAGGTGAACAAGGAGGCCATGTCATTAGATTTTCTTCTTTTATACCCTTTCTTGCCAGCCACGCTGTGGAGTACTTGGACGCGTGTGATGGAGCATTGTCCTGCATGAAAATCATGTTTTTCTTACCTTGCAGACTTCTTCCTGTACCACTGCTTGAAGAAGGTGTCTTCCAGAAACTGGCAGTAGGACTGGGAGTTGAGCTTGACTCCATCCTCAACCCAAAAAGGCCCGACAAGCTCATCTTTGATGATACCAGCCCAAACCAGTACTCCACCTCCACCTTGCTGGCGTCTGAGTCGGACTGGAGCTCTCTGCCCTTTACCAATCCAGCCATCTGGCCCATCAAGACTCACTCTCATTTCATCAGTCCATAAAACCTTAGAAAAATCAGTCTTGAGCTATTTCTTGGCCCAGTCTTGACGTTTCAGCTTGTGTGTCTTGTTCAGTGGTGGTCGTCTTTCAGCCTTTCTTACCTTGGCCATGTCTCTGAGTATTGCACACCTTGTGCTTTTGGGCACTCCAGTGATGTTGCAGCTCTGAAATATGGCCAAACTGGTGGCAAGTGGCATCTTGGCAGCTGCACGCTTGACTTTTCTCAGTTCATGGGCAGTTATTTTGCGCCTTGGTTTTTCCACACGCTTCTTGCGACCCTGTTGACTATTTTGAATGAAACGCTTGATTGTTCGATGATCACGCTTCAGAAGCTTTGCAATTTTAAGAGTGCTGCATCCCTCTGCAAGATATCTCACTATTTTTGACTTTTCTGAGCCTGTCAAGTCCTTCTTTTGACCCATTTTGCCAAAGGAAAGGAAGTTGCCTAATAATTATGCACACCTGATATAGGGTGTTGATGTCATTAGACCACACCCCTTCTCATTACAGAGATGCACATCACCTAATATGCTTAATTGGTAGTAGGCTTTCGATCCTATACAGCTTGGAGTAAGACAACATGCATAAAGAGGATGATGTGGTCAAAATACTCATTTGCCTAATAATTCTGCACGTAGTGTACAGGTCCTTCTAAAAAAAAATAGCATATTGTGATAAAGTTCATTATTTTCTGTAATGTACTGATAAACATTAGACTTTCATATATTTTAGATTCATTACACACCAACTGAAGTAGTTCAAGCCTTTTATTGTTTTAATATTGATGATTTTGGCATACAGCTCATGAAAACCCAAATTTCCTATCTAAAAAAATTAGCATATTTCATCCGACCAATAAAAGAAAAGTGTTTTTAATACAAAAAAAAGTCAACCGTCAAATAATTATGTTCAGTTCTGCACTCAATACTTGGTCGGGAATCCTTTTGCAGAAATGACTGCTTCAATGCGGCGTGGCATGGAGGCAATCAGCCTGTGGCACTGCTGAGGTGTTATGGAGGCCCAGGATGCTTCGATAGCGGCCTTAAGCTCATCCAGAGTGTTGGGTCTTGCGTCTCTCAACTTTCTCTTCCCAATATCCCACAGATTCTCTATGGGGTTCAGGTCAGGAGAGTTGGCAGGCCAATTGAGCACAGTAATACCATGGTCAGTAAACCATTTACCAGTGGTTTTGGCACTGTGAGCAGGTGCCAGGTCGTGCTGAAAAATGAAATCTTCATCTCCATAAAGCTTTTCATCAGATGGAAGCATGAAGTGCTCCAAAATCTCCGGATAGCTAGCTGCATTGACCCTGCCCTTGATAAAACACAGTGGACCAACACCAGCAGCTGACATGGCACTCCAGACCATCACTGACTGTGGGTACTTGACACTGGACTTCAGGCATTTTGGCATTTCCCTCTCCCCAGTCTTCCTCCAGACTCTGACACCTTGATTTCCGAATGACATGCAACAGTCCAGTGCTGCTTCTCTGTAGCCCAGGTCAGGCGCTTCTGCCGCTGTTTCTGGTTCAAAAGTGGCTTGACCTGGGGAATGCAGCACCTGTAGCCCATGTCCTGCACACGCCTGTACACGGTGGCTCTGGATGTTTCTACTCCAGACTCAGTCCACTGCTTCCGCAGGTCCCCCAAGGTCTGGAATCGGTCCTTCTCCACAATCTTCCTCAGGGTCCGGTCACCTCTTCTCGTTGTGCAGCGTTTTCTGACACACTTTTTCCTTCCCACAGACTTCCCACTGAGGTGCCTTGATGCAGCACTCTGGGAACAGCCTATTCCTTCAGAAATTTCTTTCTGTGTCTTACCCTCTTGCTTGAGGGTGTCAATGATGGCCTTCTGGACAGCAGTCAGGTCGGCAGTCTTACCCATGATTGCGGTTTTGAGTAATGAACCAGGCTGGGAGTTTTTAAAAGCCTCAGGAATCTTTTGCAGGTGTTTAGAGTTAATTAGTTGATTCAGATGATTAGGTTAATAGCTCGTTTAGAGAACCTTTTCATGATATGCTAATTTTTTGAGATAGGAATTTGGGGTTTTCATGAGCTGTATGCCAAAATCATCAATATTAAAACAATAAAAGGCTTGAACTACTTCAGTTGGTGTGTAATGAACCTAAAATATATGAAAGTCTAATGTTTATCAGTACATTACAGAAAATAATGAACTTTATCACAATATGCTAATTTTTTGAGAAGGACCTGTATATGGGAAAGTCCCAGTGGCAAATATCGAGATATATAGGGCCCTCAATCCTTGTATAAAAGGGCACAATTTCACCTAAGTTTCAGGCTTGCACAGTTAATATCACCAGCTTTCAAAAGTGAATATATTTTTTTGGTTACTCACAACCCTTTGCGCTGATCAAGAGATTTTTTTTCTGCGTGTGGAATTTATTTTAGGTGGCGTTCCACCATTCACATCCCAATCCAGCAGTGTTGGTTTCTTTTTGCAGCGACTCTCAGGATCTCGTCTCAAATCTCGTGGGACTTGGTGCATCTGTAGGTTTTCATGAGTCAAGCGAAGTTTTTTTCCTTGGTAATAGAGTTTAATACATGGCCACGTATAGTTTGTAGTCGAATTCACGCACAGGTATTCCAGCCAGATGCGTTTCGAGATAACTTATCTCTTCCTCAGTGGGTAACCTGTGATCTGAACCTCTCGACTTTTAAACTCTCCTCATCCTTCCTTAATTATCCACATCGGGTTTCAACATGTGTTAGTCATTTCGTTGAGTGGTTGTAGTACCCGATTTTTTTCAAAGCGAGGGTCTCTGAATTTTCAAAGATATACGATTTTTTATTTACCTGTAAGTACAGAGAATGAATAAATAAAAAATCGTATATCTTTGAAAATTCGGAGACCCTCGCTTTGAAAAAATCGGGTACTACAACCACTCAATGAAATGACTAACACATGTTGAAACCCAATGTGGATAATTAAGGAAGGATGAGGAGAGTTTAAAAGTCGAGAGGTTCAGATCACAGGTTACCCATTGAGGAAGAGATAAGTTATCTCGAAACACGTCTGGGCGGAATACCTGTGCGTGAATTCGACTACGAACTATAAGTGGCCATGTATTAAACTCTATTACCAAGGATAAAAACTTCGCTTGACTAATGAAAACCTACAGATGGACCAAGTCCCACGAGATTTGAGACGAGATCCTGAGAGTCGCTGCAAAGAGAAACCAACACTGCTGGATTGGGATGTGAATGGTGGTATGCCACCTGAAATAACTTCCACACGCAGAAAAATAATCTCTTGATCAGCGCAAAGGGTTGTGAGTAACCCAAAAATATATATTCACTTTTGAAAGCTGATGATATTAACTGTGCAGGCCTGAAACTTAGGCAAAATTGTGCCCTTTATACAAGGATTGAGAGCCCTATATATCTCGATATTTGCCACTGGGACTTACCGATATATATGGGTCTTTTGTACTCGGACTTCCACCGATATACATAGGTTTCCAGAAGAAATTCATCAGTAATCGATTTAGAATATTGTATTTTATGTAGATTTTTATTCCATGTATTCTATCGATAGACTGTATAATCGATGTTAGTACCTAGATTTATTTTATTGTGTTCAAATAAATGTGTTTGGTTCCACATCTCTCTTAATGTTTTGAGTGCCAGTCCAATCTTTATATTCACATTCACCTTAATGAGAGCAAGGCGTGGCTCTTCCTGTCCAGAGCACCAGGCGTGATTGTCCACAGTGAGCCATTCCTTTATTGTTTTTTGCGAATTTTGTGTATCCTATGTAGTCAGTTGGCCGCTGCCTATCTTGGCCATTGTCCATCCTCTCGCAAGTCTGACCGAGGGCGCCCTCTGTGCTCACGTTCCTCTGCCATGGCTGCTGTGGCAGCGTGGTGAGGTAGGAGCAGTTCCAGCTCTATAAGCAGCAACTTGAGTCTAGAGTCACTGATGAGCAGCTGATGAGCCTAGTGAAGAAACTACTCACCAGCAGCAGCTAGACCTGGAGCAGGACCTGAACCAGCAGGTGGCGGCATACTTGGACAGCACCCTGCCACCCCACATTGAAGATCCGCTGGACTGAACTGGCAGAGTTTTACCTTGAAAAGCTGTCCTGTCTGTTCCTTAGTGTGGCATCAGAGCGGGTGTTTAGTGTGGCAGGGGCCATAGTTATCCCAAGAAGAATTTGTCTGTCCACCCAAAAATGTGGAGAGACTGACCTTTATCAAGCCTGGAATTCCACCCACCAATGCCTGATGCATCAGACTAGATCATCCATGGTGCCACACCAACACTTTGACAAAAGAGACCGGTTTCTTCTGGCTACCTGCCTCAGCCTACTATTCTGAAGCTGCCACCCGCTTGATGCCACAAATCTGATGCCAAGTGGTCCTTCTTTTACCCACCATCATCAACTGGTACAGGTATTGCCACCCACCTCCACACTCTGTCACCTGGTCACTCTGTGGTCTCCTGATGCTGCTGACACCTCCACACTATGTCACCTTGCCACTCTGTGGTCTCCTAATGCTGCTGCCACCTCCACACTATGTCACTTTGCCACTTTGTAGCCTCCTGATGCTGCTGCCGCTACCTCCACACTCTGTCATTGTGCCACCCTGTGGCCTCCACCTGATGCTGCTACTGCTGCCACCTCCACACTTTAATTTTGTGCCACTCTGTGGTCTACTCATGCTGCTGCTGCCACCTCCACACTGTCATTGTGCCACCCTGTGGCCTCCTTCTGCTGCTGCTGCCATCTCCACACTCTGTAATTGTGCCACTTGGTGGACTCCTGATGCTGATGCCACCTCCACACTGTCATTGTGCCACTCTGTGGCCTCCTGATGCTGCCGCCACCTCCACACTGTCATTGTGCCACTCTCTGGCCTCCTCCTGATGCTACTGCTGCCGCCACCTCCACACTCTGTCATTGTGCCATTCTGTGGCCTCCTGATGCTGCTGCTGCCACCTCCACATTGTCATTGTTCCACTCTGTGGCCTCCTCCTGATGCTGCTGCAACCTCCAGACTCTGTCATTGGGCCACTCTGTGGTCTCCTCATGCTACTTCCACCACACCACTATGTCATAGAGCCACTCAGTGGACTTCTGATGCTGTTCCCATCCTCCCCACTTCATGACTGGACCACTATTATGCCTTTCAGCCTGACTGACATCATCATTTATGTGACCCTTCTGATCTGTCAGAAGGAAGGAAAAATGAGACGCACAATGAATCCTGTCTATGTAACAGCTGTAAGGCCTGCATTATATGGTCCCTATTTTGCATCAGAATTGCCTTATGATTTGGTAGCCAAAAGCAGGAGTGGTTGCAAAACACAGAAGACATGCAAATATTTCATTTACTTGTCATTTCTGTTTTGGATCTACTCCTGTTTTTTTTGTCTTTACTAGCAATACTGATGGACTACTCACCAAATGCTCACCGATACTGACTCACAGTATTGTTTCACTACCACAGCAGAATTCCCTATGCATGTTACTGCAAGACACGGTGTTCTACATCACTATAAAGGCTTTCTGCATCCAGGAAAAAGCAGTTTTTTAACACTATTCACCACAAATAAGTTTGGATCAAACCAAATTTTTTCGAAAAATTCAGCGAACCGGCAGAATCGAATTTTTGAGAAATTCGCTCATCTCTAATATACGCCATTCAAATGGATGTGCAAACCCTATAAGAAAAAATGCAGCTATTCCCCAATTCACTTAGTTATTATATTTAATAACACACATAAACACAATTTTTCTTTAGAACAGAAAACAATAAATTACATAGAGGACTTGAAGAGGCTACTTCAAACATAATATTGCAAAAGTGTTGAAAAACCCTGATTTGAGATTATCTAAGGAGACCAAATAATTAGCGGTGCACTTTCCTTTGGATGCCTATTAGCCATACTTATAATTAGATTACGGCGCTCAAATTTGCAATTTGCCTCAAATTCTTCATGCAACAACACCCTAGGATGATTATTTTATTTGATGTTTTATGAAAAGCTCAAAGAATCGAACAATTAAGCCTTGACAGAGTTTTATCTCACGGTTAAGCAATGCCTGTCAGAAGTGGGGCCACCGCATTCTGTCCGTGTGATATCAGAGAAGATGAAAATTGAGGATGAAAAGGTGTGATCACACGCATTAATCCATGTCACCTCATATTTTACATTTTAAACACTGTAGTGTGACTTTTTGTGCCCTTTCAAAATGTACAGTAACACATCAGAGAGCTGAGAAATTGAAGTATGCACGTAAACAACTCTGCTTAGAGATCCTTCTATGTGTTCATGTGCAAACACAGTGGTCTTCATCACCAGTAAGACTTCATTAGATCTTTAGAACCCTTTCATATTTCCGTTTTTCACGGAAGTGTGCTATCCGCATTTTCCATGGACAGCACATGTAGCCATTGACTTTAATGTGTTTGTTCACACATCAATAGTTTTCCAATCATGGAATAATGCGCTACCTTGGCCTGTGGTGAGGACTAGAGATGAGCGAATTTCATGTTATGAAATTCGTTCACGCTTCGTTTGGTGGTAAAAGCAGAATTGTGTTATGGATTCCGTTACCACGGACCATAACGCAATTCTATGACGGAATGCATAGTGGAATGCCTTTAGAGGCATTCCGTTATTTATTCCGTCATAATAGAAGTCTAATGGCTGCATAACGGATCGATCCCGTTTCCGTTATGCAGGAGAGGACTCCCCTTCATAACGGAAACGGGACGGATCCATTTTGCAGCCATTAGACTTCTATTATGACAGAATGAATAACTGAATGCATCTAAAGGCATTCCGTTATGGATTCCGCCATAGAATTGCGTTATGGTCCGTGGTAACGGAATCTTTAATGCAATTCTGCTTTTACCACTAAACAAAGTGTTAGCAAATTTCAAAATATGAAATTCACTCATCTCTAGTTCTGATTATCAGTATTTATAATGAAATGACAATGGACGCATTCATTTGATAACCAGTCTAATAAATGATTGTTCCGTTTTTCCTATTCGTTTGTTTCATCCACACATGAACATGAGAGCACAGACCACTGACAGGGACACAAAAGAAAAACAAAAGAGCCTATGAAGGTATATAACCTGCGCCACCTGGAACAATCCCAAGATGTTACTTAGAGTAATGAGGCATTTGCATAGACATTTAAGGAAGATGTGAAGGAGAATGTGAAATCTTGATTATGTCTACAGCTGAATAATTGATAATGTCAGCCTAGCCTACTTTCAAGCAAAGTGACACATTAAAGGAATATCATATTAAAGGTGACCATACACATTAGATTCATGTTGGCAGAACCCATTCATTTCCATGGAACCTCCCAACCATCTGATGTGCATTGGGGCCTCCTTACGGCCCTAAGAGCAAATAACAGGGTAAAGGTGGGTCGGCCATGTTGAATGTCATCAAAACTTGGGCTTTGTTTTGAAGGGAGTTAGGCCACACGTAGAGTCTGTTGCGGAAAATCTGCAGCAGAAATATCCTCACCAAAGCGTGGGGACTTTGTTGCAAAACGTATTGCCAATACGTTGTAGGGTTACCACAGATATCACCAGGGGCAGACCAGGAACTTAAAGTGGCCCTGGAAAAATAACCTAAAAGTGTCCCCATGCTGTAGACTCAAGTTGACAGATGGCGGGACAACAGAAGTGAGGGGCACCAATGCCCAAGCAGAACCAAATACCACAGTGAAGCATAAAGTACTGCTTTAGCAAAACCAAATACCACAGTGCAACACAAAGTACTGCCACCCCTGCTGCAGTATTCAACGTTACTACCATCCTGAGGGCAGTGATACAGTTGAATTCAGGAGGGCACCTGCAGCCACCACTATGTGCATAAGTATCTGATGCTCCTAGCATTAATTAATTCTGAGCATCAGATCCATATTTACTCAGCTGATGGGGGTGAGGAGGGATCAAGTGGCCCCCTGGTCATCGGCCCCACCGGCAAATTTCCCTGTAAGGTCTATAGCCAGTCCGCCCCTGGATATCTCCTGCTGCATTGCAAAGGGTGCAATCCACAGCAGATACGGTACCTGCAACATAAAGTCACGTTATGTGCAGATTCCGGTATGGAATAGAAAATCTCCTCCACTTTGCTCTTACTATAAACATTGTGGATTTTCTGCACGCAATTCCCCTTCCGGAAAGTCTGTCGCATTTAGGGCTCATGCTCACGAGAGTAAGCGCTCAGCACCCGTGCTGCGGACTGCAAATTGTGGTCCACAATGCACAACATGACTGTGGGGCAGCCGCATGCGGATCGCAGACCCATTCACTTGACGTGGTTCCGTTCCGCACCGCATCTCCATATTTGCGGACCCATTCAAGTGAATGGGTCCGCACCTGTGATGCGGAATGCACACGACCCGTGCCCCATGTATTGCAGACCCACCGTATGCGGGCCGCAATACGGCCACAGTGGAGCAACGGCCGTGGGCATGAGCCCTTACTGAGCAGTTTCCTCAGAGGAGTGTGGCATCAGCTTACTGCCCTCTCCTCATTCAGAACACAGACTGAGCTAAACATGTATGTAGGACAGGAAGGAATAGTACAGTTATCTGAACCGCATGGTCAGCTTCACTGGCTTTTTAAAATCTGGAATATACATTTGCAATTTCCTCCTACAGATTTCAGGGGCGAGTGGCTGCTGCTGATCTGACCATGGAAAAAATTATAGGCGAGGGCCTGGTGCTGAGCTGACCATAAAACATTATGGCTGAGGGTCTTCTGCTGAGCTGACCCTCTAAAACATTAGGAGCGAGGGCAGCCTAATAAGCATGTTGATATGATGAAGGAGGAGAACGAGAAAATGAAGATTGAACCATATACCCTTTTTTGTGGTGGAAGGGGTGCATGGGAATACAGTGTATTCAATACACCATAAAAGCCACATTTAAAGTGCCTTTATGTTCAGCCAGGATGGTTACGCTGAAAATAGCGGCATCGCTGCTCACCATCTGTGTTGATTCCTCAGACATGCGTAAAACCTCAGCGGTCAGACACCCATGCCCACTTGTCGCTTGTGAAGAGCAAAAGCTGACTGGAAAGGCGACGACCATGTTGCAGCTGGTATTCTGCTTTTTCCCTCTGCTCCTCACAAAGCCTGGCCAACATGTGAAACGTGGAGTTCTAGCGCATGCTCACGTCGCACAACAGTCGGTGAGCTGGCAATTGCAAGCGCAGCTGCAGCGCTGCCAGACCGGCAGCAGCTGTAGATGACTTTTGGAAATGGGCACACACGCGGCTCACCTTCACCAGTAGCTCAGGAAAATTGGGGTAAGTTTTGAGAAACCGCTGAACCACTAAGTTGAACACGTGGGCTAGGCATGGTATATGTGTGAGCTTGCCGAGCTCCAAAGCCGCCACCAACTTACGGCCATTATCAGACACAACCATGCCTGGTTGTAGGTTGAGTGGAGGGAGCCACAGCTCAGTCTGGTCCCTTATACCCTGCCACAGCTCTGCAGCGGTGTGCTGTTTGTCCCCTAAGCAAATAAGTTTCAGCATGGCCTATTGCAGCTTCCCCACTGCAGTGCTACACTGCTTCCAACTACTGACTGATGGCTAACTGGTGCTGCAAGATGACAATTCAGAGGTGGAAGTGGAGGAGAAGTTGGAGAAGGAGAAGGGGGGAAGTTGCAGCCACTAAAGTAGGTGGTGGCAGAAATCCTGATGGAATTAGAGCCCGCAATCCTTGGCGTCGGTAGCACCTGTGCCATCCCAGGGTACGAATCGCTCCCGGCCTCCAAAACGTTCACCCAGTGGGCTGTCAGTGAAATGCAGCGTCCCTGGTTACAAGCACTTGTCCATGTGTCAGTCGTTAAGTAGACTTTCCCAATAACTGCGCTGGTCATGGCATTGAAGATGTTAGGGTACTTTCACACTAAAGTTATTGTTTTCCGGTATTTATACTAAGGCATTCTGAATGGAGAGCAATCTTCAGTTCAGTCACTCTTACGGTATTTGGCTGGAGAAAATTCCGGAACACTTGCCTGCATTATTTCCCTTTGAAATGCATTAATGCCGGATCCAACACCAAGTGTTTTGGCAAAACGGATCCGGTTTTCCGCTCTGCACATGCGCAGACCTTTAAAAATGCAAAAAAAAACAAAAACCCGATCTGTTTTTCAGTATGACACCGGAGAGACGGATCCAGTGTATACATGCATTTCTTAGACGGATCTGCATCCACATCTGTCTACAAATGCTATCCGTTTGCACACGGATTTCCGTCGCTGGAACTGCCTGCTAGATCTTCACAATGCAAGTGTGAAAGTACCCTTACAGGACACATGCTGGTGTAAGGCGGGGATGGCACACTGGGCAAAATAGTGGCGGATGGGGACTGAGTAACGAGGGACAGCTGCCGCCATCAGGCTGCGGAAAGCCTCAGTGTCCACAAGAATAAAGGGGAAAATTTCCAGGGCCAGCAATTTGGAAAGGTGCGCATTTAGTGCTATGGCCTGTGGGAGAGTGGCTGGGTATTTGTGCTTTCGTTCAAAGGCCTGGGGTATGGACATTTGTACGCTGCGCTAGAACACAGAAGTGGATGTGCTAGCTGATGGTGCTTGCGAAGGTCCAGGTGCAGGGCGGGAGGCATCCGGGCCTTCGTCTTGGACAGGGGATTGGCCAGCACGTAACACAGGGGAAGAGGAGGCAGTGGTGTGACCCGCAGACACTGATTGTGGAACCAGGCGTTCGGCCCACCTATTAGGGTGCTTTGATGCCATGTGGCGGATCATACTGGTGGTGGTGAGGCTGCTAGTGTTCACGCCCCTGCTAATTTTGGTACGGCACAGGTTGCAAATGACAATACTTTTATCGTCCGCACTTTCATCAAAAAAGTGCCAGACTGCGGAACACCTATCCCTTGGCAATGGAGATTTCTGCAAGGGGGTGCTCCGGGGCGGGGAACAGGTGTGGCCTGTTTGGTGTAACATAGTAACATAGTATATAAGGCCTAAAAAAGACATTTGTCCTTCCAGTTCGGCCTGTTATTCTGCAAGTTGTAGCCCGCCTTCTCCCTTTTGCCACCCCACTGCCTCTTTCAGCCTGTTAAAGTGCTGCGGATCACTACACTTCTGTACTGTTGTCCTTACTCAGCTTGCCACCTTCCCAGGTTGGGTCAGTGATTTCACCGTCCACCACCTCCGCTTCCTCACTCTGGTCATCCTCCTGACTTGTTGACCTAACAACCTCACTTATTGACAACTCATCCTTATCATGAACCTCTTGAGACACTAATTGCGGTTGACTTATTGGCAACTGTATCTCATCATCATCATCATCCACCTCGTGAAACACTAATTGCCATTCCCCACCGTCAACTTCTGAGTTAAGGAGGTAAGATCATTCCAGACCCTTCCCACCAACCACTCCTCCCTACCCCCAGTAAACACACAAAACCCGAATTCTTGGTGGAAAGGCCATAGCAGCCGTTTATTAAATAACAACAATATTATTATCCAACATCATTATAATGCAAACATGAGATATACATACATGCAAACATCAACAATACAATGTCCCAACAATCACTTTGCGGAAGGATCCTAGAAGGCAACCCAAGCAAGCTGCTATCTTCACTCCACACATCTTATCTTTTACCCTCGGCCGCACTCTCCGACCCAAGGGCACCGAATCCTCCAGAATCAATATCTTTCTCTACCCCTGTAGGCCTTTTAGCCCAACAGGAGCCCCCCAGCTTTCAGCTTACCAAACCACATAAGATGCACGTTCCAACGAGTCATGCACCTAATAAAACGTAGAATTGCCTTCCAGGACCCCCCGTTAACCTGCCCCCTGCTATGACATGAAAAAAGCCCCCCAAAATAACTTAAAACAGGGCGGGTGGGTGGGCAACTCGTCAAGGCGCAACGGACACTGGTGCCGTTCCCGCCCCTAACCCCAGACTATATACGGCGCGCGAACTGCCCTGCCACCCCCACAAACCCTCCCCTGAAACACTACACCCCTTCCCCACCACATTAACCCTAACCTGCCTGGAAACTTCCCCCTTCCAGTCAATTTCCACTGCGCTACATCTGCGCCTCGCTCCGTTGCCATACTTCTGACTGTGGATGCTCAAGAGTTTGGGAATCAGGGCACAAGATCTCCTCATGTCCCTCTTCAAGCGGGCTTGTCGAGAGGCCCAAATTAAGGAATGGCCATGAAAAGAGTTCTTTTGAATATCCTAGTGTGGGATCACTTGTTTGCAAAGACTCTCCATGGTGGGAGGAAGGAGGATCAGGGCGAGGATTCTGTTGACCACACTCTTGGATACTGAGACTGGACTTTGTGGAAGACAGGGTGGTGCTTAACCGATTGGAAGCATTATCTGCTGCAATCCAACCGACCACCTGGTCGCACTGATATGACGTCAAAACTATAGTCCTTAAAAGGACTTTTGGGTCTCTAACACCAACACTGCCTAACAAAAAAATAAAATTCCCTACACTGTCTGTCCCTTCTACAACACAGCTCTCCCTGACTAAGACTGAGCCGAAGCACGTTATAGCACCCGTTGACGCGTTCCGGACAGCCAATCACTATAATGCCAGTAACCAACATGGCTACGGCCTTACAGTGAGTGGTAGTACTTACCTACGTGCAGGGAGGAGACTCGAGCATCGTGCTCGAGCACACGCGGTATTCGGCCGAACACCGCGATGTGCCGAGCATCGGGACGCTCGAGCCGAACTGGTGTTCGGCCGAGCAAGCTCGATGAACAATAATCGGAATCATCCATTGAATGGAGCAAAACTGTGACTGGAAACTTTTCCAAGAAAGGACATTATGGCAACATGAAAACAATGGAAGACAGATTCAGTTTGGCTGCTGGCCTCTGGCAAAAGACTTCATCTGAATGGGCCTTAGGCACAAAAACAAAATACATTACCACTGCTTACACTTATTGCCAGAACTGCCACCAGGGCGCTTCAGGTGGAACTATCTTTAGTATCCCAGCCAAATACTGTAGTAATGGCTTCCCCCCCCCCCCCCATAAAGTACTGTACATGATGCATTTTTGCCTGTAATAACCGCTAACTTTATGTATATGCTGGAGATTTGCAGCTCTGTAATAGGCAAATTGAGCTCCAGAGAGTAAGTAAGCCTGGACAATTTCTATCACTTGTGATACATTTTCCCTGGAATGGCGGTAAAAAAAACCATACTCACTTCATCCATTTGAGCGCAAAGATGCCACCACAGCCAATTTGATTGAAAATCCCACACAAAATCGTGGGCGTGGTGACATGTGACGTCACCACGCTGGCCAGCATGCACAAGATTTTTCGTGGGATTTCAAATCAAGATGTCCGTGGCGGCCTCTTAACATAGTAACATAGTATAGCATAGCATAACACAAGTTGATCCAGAGGAAGGCAAAAAAAACCTGTGAGGTACAAGCCAATTTTCCCCACTCCAATCAGGCAATCAGAATAACTACCTGGATCAACGACCCCTCTCTAGTAGCTATAGCCTGTAGTATTATTACACTCCAGAAATTCATCCAAGCCCCTCTTGAATTCCTTTATTGTACTCACCATCACCACCTCCTCAGGCAGAGAGTTCCATAGTCTCACTGCTCTTACCATAAAGAATCCTCTTCTATGTTTTTGTACAAACCATCTTTTATGAAGACGCAGAGGGTGTCCCCTCGTCACATTCACAGTCCTGGAGATAAATAGATGATGGGAGAGATCACTGTACCGACCCCTGATATATTTATACATATTAATTCGATCTCCCCTCAGTCGTCTTTTTTCTAAAGTGAAAACCCTAATGTCGATAATCTTTCAGGGTACTGTAGTTGCCCCATTACAGTTATTACTTTAGTTGCCCTCCTCTGGACCCTCTCCAGCTCTGCTATGTCTGCCTTGTTTACAGGAGCCCAGAACTGTACACAGTACTCCATGTGTGGTCTGACTAGTGATTTGTAAAGTGGTAGGACTATGTTCTCATCACGGGCATCTATTGGCCTTGGCAGCAGCTGCCTGACACTGGTTTTTACTGCTTAGTTTGCTGTTTATTAAAATTCCTAGGTCCTTTTCCATGTCAGTATTACCCAGTGTTTTACCATTTAGTATGTACGGGTGACTTGCATTATTCCTTCCCATGTGCATAACCTTACATTTGTCAGTGTTAAACCTCATCTGCCACTTCTCTGCCCAAGCCTCTAATCTATCCAGATCCATCTGTAGCTGTATAGTGTCCTCTTCAGTGTTAATTACTTTACACAGTTTAGTGTCATCTGCAAAAATTTATATTTTACTGTGCAAGCCTTCTACAAGATCATTAATAAATATATTGAAGAGGATAAGGCCCAACACTGACCCCTGAGGTACTCCGCTAGTGACAGTGACCCAATCTCAGTGTGTACCATTAAAGGGATTCTGTTACCAGGATTAACGAAATAGCGATATTCATATGTGCCCATTAGTCTCCATGCAGTATTTAAAATGATCCCACTGTTTATGCTCTGTGTGTTTTAGATTCTTATAAAAATCTATGTTATTGATATGTAAATTACCTCTGTCAGGAGCCCAAGGGGTTGTCCCACGATATATTGGAGCCCAGCACCGCCTACCACTTAATTTATTCACTCCACTATCCCTGACGTCAGTTCTTCTCAGTGCCGTAATCTCGTGCAGGCGCAACTGCGCATGCGCCAGCTCCCTCATCGAAGCCGGTGCCAGTAGTCCGCACGGGCGCAGACTACAGTGTCCACTGCACCTGCGCAAGATTGCGGCACTGAGAAGAACTGATGTGTCACGACGGACGAGCACTCAGACACACAGATAAACCGACAACCAGGCTCTAGGCGAGAAGCAGGGGAAGGGTCACCTCCTAGATAATCCCTGACTTCTCTCCCTGCACTGCTCAGCCCACATTCAGACCTTGGTGGTAGGAATGATGTGTCCCCGAGCCTGGGCTAAAACACCCTAGATTCCCTGAGATGGTGAAAAGGGGAAATAGGAGCAGCCTGCTCACACAGAACCTGGATGGGAGAGATGACACAAACACAACCTAGACAGCAAACAACCAAAACTGAAACCACACTTATCTTTCAAGGCCAGACTGATTTCTATAACCCGCCCAGAGCACTGGAATTGAGAGCTATTTAAACTAATGACCCCACCCAGTGCACCTGATGGGAGGCGGATCCAGAACGACTCCAAAACAAAACACTAAACACGTGCTGCTATTCTGGCCGACCTCCGCACATAGTCAGAGCAGGGCATGACATGATGTCAGGGATAGTGGAGTGAATAGGGTTTCTGGATCGATGGGCGCGGCTGGGCTCCAACATATCGTGAGACAACCACTTGGGCTCCTGACAGAGGTAATTTACATATCAATAAGATTTTTATAAGAATCTAACACACACAGAGCATAAACAGTGGGATCATTTTAAACACTGCATGTAGACTAATGGGCACATATAAATATCGCTATTTCGTTAATCCTGGTGACAGAATCCCTTTAATAACCACCCTCTGTTTTCTATCACTGAGCCAGTTACTTACCCACATACAGACGTTTTCTCCCAGTCCGAGCATTCTCATTTTATATACTAACCTTTTATGTGGTACAGTGTCAAATGTTTTGGAGAAGTCCAGATACACGACATCCATTGATTCGCCGGTGTCAAGTCTAGAACTTACCTCCTCATAGAAACTGATTAAATTAGTTTGACATGACTGATCCCTCACGAAGCCATGCTGATATGATGTTATTTGCTTGTTTTCATTGAGATCCTCCAAGATAGCATCTCTTAGAAAACCTTCAAACAGTTTACCCACAACAGATGTTAAACTTACCGGCCTATAGTTTCCGGGGTCTGTTTTTGCACCCTTTTGGAATACTGGCACCACATTTGCTATGCGCCAATCCTGTGGAACACTCCCTGTCAGTAAAGAGTCTGTAAATATCAGAAATAAGGGTCTGGCTATGACATTACTTATCAGAAATAAGGGTCTGGCTATGACATTACTTAATTCTCTTAGGATACTGGGGTGTATGCCATCTGATTTGTCTATTTTAATCTTTTTAAGTAGCTGTTGTACTCTTCATGCTCAAATTGCCGGATCTGGAGAATTCCAGCAGGCTATTTCAAACATGGTGTGACATAAGGACAATTTTGATGGTCTGAAGAATGTCCTTTGCAATGTTTAATGAAAAGATCTTGTGTTACATTTTGAAGAATGTGGTGTTTTCATATTTATTAGGGTTGGGAACCTACATGAGAACCCCAAGATTTCCATACCTGGCTGTTGTGGTTTTTCCACTACTTTTAAACTAAGGGATGAGACTCGTGGCTCATGCTGGAGAACATTAGGAGAACCTGTTTCCTCTATTAGGCTCTCAAGCTTAGGGAATTAATCACAAAATGATCTTAAAGGGATTGTCCAACTTCAGTAAATGATTCTGCACAAGGTGCTGTTTTCTTTGTGTCTCCATATTCCTGTGACTGTAAGAGAATGGAGATTCAAGAGACACAGTTTCAGCTTGTAAACAGTGACTTAAAGGGTTTCCGTCACCAGAATTAACCCTATTGAACTGGCTGACATTAGCGATGTGCTAATATCAGCCCCCATTGCCTCATATCAGCCCCCATTGCCTCATATCAGCCCCCATTGCCTCTCATCAGCCCCCATGCCTCTCATCAGCCCCCATGCCTCTCATCAGCCCCATTGCCTCATATCACCCCCCCCCCCATGCCTCTCTCCAGCCCCCAGCCTCAGAAGACATAAAATAAAATAAATAAAAAAACACTTCTCCTGCTCCAAACACCGCCACTCCTCACCTCCAGCGCAATCTTCTTCCTCCTGTGCACAGCCACAGCACAGCCAACAGCTGAGGACCAGGAAGCGGTGAGCACAGAGGCTTCACCGCTTCCCGGTCCTCCGGTGCTAATGAGCGCTTCTATTATGGGGGGAAAATGCATTTTATGGGGTGAAAAGTATGGCAAGTGTGCTTCCCTTAACTGGTCCTCCTGGGAAGGGGGATATTTCAAAAACCATCTGAAGTTGGACAACCCCTGTAATAGGAATGGATCTGATGGACTGGAAAGTTGATCTGATGATCAACATACATTGTTTACATAGGTTTATGGAGGATAACCCAACGTACTATGTTCAAAACTATATACAGTATGTCTTCCATATTATGACACTTACACATAAGATCCAAATCATTAAATGAGACAGTGGAGATACAGCATTATTGATTGATTAGCTCTGCTAAATTGTGGAAGTGACAGAGAAAAACCATTGAAGAGAAAGGAATTACGATGGATCATTAGTTTTGATGCATTACATTCTCAGGGATTGAATTCTGATAATGATTTATCTACTGTCATTTAAAATTAATGAGATGTGAGGAACTTGACATTCTGTTTTGTTCATTTATGTTCTCTTTTCTGTATGCACTCTCATGTAGTTTTATGCAGTCTTATAAAATGTGGCATTTTATTTTTACATTCCAGTCACTTGGATCACTTGATCCCTTGATTTTGATAGCATATAACATGTGGCGTTATTATGATCAGGAGTCAGGACCCATCACATAACTGTAAGTAATAAATTACCATTGATGCATACAAATGAGTCACAGTTCTGTGGTTGTAGTTGGAAGGCAGTTCAACATCTACAACGTTTTTTTTATAATTAGCTGAGTCCATGATTCTAAATTGTAAATGTCAATGAGACAGTAGGACGTCATGGAGGCATGGGGTCTTTGGAGTCTAGTTTTATGGGCATTTATTTATATCTAGTATTAGGAAAACTTTGATTTGCAACAAAAGCGCAGGCACGGGATTTAAGGGACACTGAGGAGAACTCGAAAGTCAATCAACTGGACCTGAGCGTGCCAAAGGGTGCGTAGACCGAGCCTCTAGGTGCTGACACAACGCCCTAATAGCACCTAGAGGCTCATTAGCATATTTTAAAAGTCTTTATTTTAAGAGAACGACGGCAGGCAGGGAGTTATAAAGCATACTGTTATGTACTGCTGATATTAGCACATCGCTAATGTGGGTCAGCTACATAACATTATTTCTCATGACAGAAACCCTGAAATAGAAGACTATTGAAGAGGGAGAGTGCAGGGACAGTGCAGGGAGACTTGTTCTGTGTATGTGTTTATTCCTACATTTACTTATTCCTACATCAGCTGTAAATGTAATTCAATACCAATAAGATGGACACCTTTATTATTACGGTAAAAGAATGCCAACCAATACCATTCAGTCTGCACCCCTTAGAGGGGCCAGGTCTTAATGATGATCATCCTCATCTTTTACTGGCTTTACTTATTCCAATTCATCCTTCAAAGTCTCCATATCCTAGAAATGGCAGAAAGATGCAGAGAGAGGAGGAGCTGGATGTTCCTGATGACATATTCTCATCAATATTAGATGATGTGGAAAAGGAGGAAAAGCAGGTGGCAGAAGAAGGGGCCCCACCTGTAGGACAGTGCTGGGGCTGGAGAAGTGGGTATGCGAAAGCTGATTAATATTCAGTGTTTACTGTCAAATAACCTGTAGGAGAATGCAGGCTAGAACGTAATAATATGCATATTGTCCCGCCAGCCAACCAAACCCTATACCAGCAACAGCGCCTGTTTCAAGGTGCATTAAAGCTGCCACGTGGCCATTAACAATTAAGAAGAAGGACTATACAGTGCTGTCTTCATTATTAAATGAAAGGCAGCTGCGGACTAATTGCCCGAACGGTTCTTCACTGCAGCATGCCCCCAACCCGCCTACAGCACGGCCGCTCCATGTGACCATATCTTAAGGCAGAGTGGCCTATTGGCTATTGTAGGAAGGCGCAAGGGGCCGTCATTGATGGAAGGTATGTGTCACCGAGATTCCTGGCCTCGGGAAGGTAAGAGCCGGTAGTTTTAAAGGGAACCTGTCATCTGGATTTTGGATTTAGAGCTGAGGATGCTAGAGCACCGCTAGCACATCCGCAATACTTAGCCCCATAGCTCTGTGTGCTTTTATTGTGTAAAAAAAACGATTTGATACATATGCAAATTAACCTGAGATGAGTCCTGTCCCTGACTCATCTCACGTACAGGACTCATCTCAGGTAATTTGCATATGTATAAATAAATAAAAATTACACAATAAAAGCACACAGAGCTATGGGGACTGGGTATTGCGGATGTGCTAGCGGCGCTCTAGCAACCCATGTCCTCAGCTCTTTACACAAAATCCCGGTGACAGGTTCCCTTTAAGTGTCAGCGGCAGCTTGTGTTGGTTGACACTGTTTGTTGTTAGTATGGCTGTAAAGCCGATCCGGGCCGGCTCTTACTGGAAGTAGCCAAAGTGCTGGGTGGGTGGCTTCTCCCCACGCTCCAGGCTGGGTCTTTATTGGCCTACATAAAACCCAGCCAGCAGTCTCAGCTGGGTGTGGATTATACTCCTTCTGACAGTGGAGCGCTGTCAGTCTCTGTGTGTTTTGGAACTGAGAACTTGTGCCATGCTAAACGGCGTAGAGACGCCTGCTGGGAAACAGGGCCTAAAGCCTGCTGTGGACTGCGGGTGGAAAAACTGCTGACCAGGTGAAGGCTTTTGTTCTGTGGACTTTTTATGGTGTAAACTAACCGTTACTTTTAGTTTTTCCCTATGTGTGAATAAAACACTGGACTGTTAAAGTTAAAGAGTTTGTGGTTGCCTCTGTTCATGCGTCCGCTAGCCTGTCTACCAGAGCAAATCCCCACAATTGGTGTCCGATGCGGGCAAATGAGTGGCAGTTTAGGCAGGCCTGAAGACCGAAAAGTTTTTTTGTTGTTCCCGGGCACAAGTGCATGTCCTATATTAAGCCGGCAAGGTTACGACCCATGTCCCCTGACAAAATGAGGGGGTCGTGAAAGCCCTCGCGGAAACTAACTTGCAGCAGTGGGAGGCTAACAAGCAGCAGCAGGAAACTAACCAGCTGCTATTACAGCATGTAATGGCATTGCAAGTGACTGGAGCGTCCCAGAACATCCACGATGACGGGAAAGCTGTCGGTGCGCATAATTGGCTAATTTTTGGGGCCTGCACTGGCCGAGAGTTACATTTTTATCCTGTGACCGCCTAATGTACCTCCAGCCACAGAATCCAAAGTTCTTTGATGTCAGGTGAATGCCTAATTTTTGGGGCCTGTACTGGCCGAGAGTTACATATGTATCCTGTGACCGCCTAATGTACCTCCAGCCACAGAATCCAAAGTTCTGTGCTGTCAGGTGAATGCATATTGGCTAATTTGTTAGGCCTATACTGGCCGACAGTAACATTTTTTATCTCTAGCCACATAATCACACCCTTGTCTCACTCCTCTGCCTCTCATTATGGTGGCGTATGAACCGCATTCACCATAAGGACCTTCTATTGTCACAGGGTCATGTGACTGTGCCCTCCACCCAATACTGTGCTCCTCATCCCGTACTGTGCCCCCTTATACCCTTCATTGTGCCCTCTTACCACACCCTGTGCAGTGCCCCTAGTCATTCCCTGTACTGTGTCCTCTTATACCCTTTTATCCGGTCACGGTATGGCGGTGTTTCCCGGCCACTGTACAGAGGTATTATCCGGTCAATGTATGGCGGTGGTATCCAATAACTGGATGGCCATAAGTGTATCCCTTTTCCTGCCCACGCCATCCTTTTTTAGACCTGGCATGAGCGGGAAAAATATACAGATTGCGGTGCTAAGGACCTTTGCACCACAATCTGTGTCAGAAATACACCTAACATAGACGTATTTCTATATAATAAATGATCACCTAATTGTATTATCATTCGGAGGTAGGGCTAATATCTTTATATTATATAGATTCTAGTGTATTATACTGTGCCCTGTATTTCCCAGTAGAAAATGATCCTTGGGAAACACAGTCCTCATCCCTGACCACCAGGACCAGGTAGTGCTCTGTCAGTACATGGCGGCCTCCCCTCTCCACCACGCTGCTCCGCTATGTACTGGTGCTTATTCTGACACTAGGGCTGGGTCCACATCCTATTTTTGCCATCCATTTAATGCATACCAAAAATGTATGCGCTAACAGATGCCTCAGACTGATGCCATACAGTTCCATGGTAAAAAAAAAATTAACGTATGTATTTTTTTAATGGACTCTGAAGGATACAAAAACTTGAGTGCTGCACATTTGTATACATCAAACCAACTGAGAGTTTCCCTTTAAGATGCATAAAAATGGCCCCTGATTAAAAGACATATTTTTTTGTGGGAATTTTTGCCAATGATCCCCCTCTGGTATATCATTGTCCATGTTGTGGGACTATTTGTGTACTTCTAGTAAGTGTTAGCTGGCCTAAAATATGACCTGAAGGTTTTTCAGGTTCGCCTGCCATTAAAGTGAATGGGGCCCGCCGTGAACGCGTGGTTCGCGAACATTTGATCGCTAACACACATTCGCGTATAATCATCCCGGCTGATGTTCGTCCATCACTAATCATGCATGCTTAGCTTGGTCAGAAGTGCATGGGTTTTAACCACTTCAGCCCCCCTAGCTGAAACACCCTTAATGACCAGGCCACTTTTTACACTTCTGCACTACACTACTTTCACCGTTTATTGCTCGGTCATGAAACTTACCACCCAAATGAATTTTACCACCTTTTCTTCTCACTAATAGAGCTTTCATTTGGTGGTATTTCATTGCTGCTGACATTTTTACTTTTTTTGTTATTAATCGAAATGTAACGATTTTTTTGCAAAAAAATGACATTTTTCACTTTCAGTTGTAAAATAAAAAATAAAAAAAGACATCCATATATAAATTTTTCTCTAAATTTATTGTTCTTCATGTCTTTGATAAAAAAAAAATGTTTGGGTAAAAAAAAAAAATGGTTTGGGTAAAAGTTTACAAACTATGGTACAAAAATGTGAATTTCCGCTTTTTGAAGCAGCTCTGACTTTCCGAGCACCTGTCATGTTTCCTGAGGTTCTACAATGGCCAGACAGTACAAACACCCCACAAATGACCCCATTTCGGAAAGTAGACACCCTAAGGTATTCACTGATGTGCATAATGAGTTCATAGAACTTTTTACTTTTTGTCACAAGTTAGCGGAAAATGATGATTTATTTTTTATTATTATTTTTTTTTTCTTACAATGACTCATATTCCACTAACTTGTGACAAAAAAAAATAACTTCCATGAACTCACTATGCCCATCACGAAATACCTTGGGGTGTCTTATTTCCAAAATGGGGTCACTTGTGGGGTAGTTATACTGCCCTGGCATTTTAGGGGCCCAAATGCGTGAGAAGTAGTTTGAAATCAAAATCTGTAAAAAATGACCGGTGAAATCCGAAAGGTGCTCTTTGGAATGTGGGCCCCTTTGCCCACCTAGGCTGCAAAAAAGTGTCACACATCTGGTATTGCCGTACTCAGGAGAAGTTGGGGAATGTGTTTTGGGGTGTCATTTTACATATACCCATGCTGGGTGAGAGAAATATCTTGGCAAAAGACAACTTTTCCCATTTTTTTTATACAAAGCTGCCATTTGACCAAGATATTTATCTCACCCAGCATGGGTATATGTAAAATGACACCCCAAAACACATTGCCCAACTTCTTCTGAGTACGGTGATACCAGATGTGTGAAACTTTTTTTGCAGCCTAGGTGGGCAAAGGGGCCCACATTCCAAAGAGCACCTTTAGGATTTCACCGGCCTTCGCACACATTAGGGCCCCTAAATTGCCAGGGCAGTATAACTACCCCACAAGTGACCACATTTTGGAAAGAAGACACGGCAAGGTATTCCGTGAGGGGCATGGCGAGTTCCTCGAATTTTTTATTTTTTGTCACAAGTTAGTGGAATATGAGACTTTGTAAGAAAAAAAAAATCATCATTTTCCGCTAACTTGTGACAAAAAATAAAAATTCTAGGAACTCGCCATGCCCCTCACGGAATACCTTGGGGTGTCTTCTTTCCAAAATGGGGTCACTTGTGGGGTAGTTATACTGCCCTGGCATTCTAGGGGCCCTAATGTGTGCTAAGTAGTTTGAAATCAAAAGGTGTAAAAAATGACCGGTGAAATCCTAAAGGTGATCTTTGGAATGTGGGCCCCTTTGCCCACCTAGGCTGCAATAAAGTGTCACACATCTGGTATCGCCGTACTCAGGAGAAGTTGGGCAATGTGTTTTGGCGTGTCTTTTTACATATACCCATGCTGGGTGAGAGAAATATCTCGGCAAAAGACAACTTTTCCCATTTTTTTATACAAAGTTGGCATTTGACCAAGATATTTATCTCACCCAGCATGGGTATATGTAAAATGACACCCCAAAACACATTGCTCAACTTCTCCTGAGTACGGCGATACCACATGTGTGACACTTTTTTGCAGCCTAGGTGGGCAAAGGGGCCCAAATTCCTTTTATGAGGGCATTTTTAGACATTTGGATCCCAGACTTCTTCTCACGCTTTTGGGCCCCTAAAATGCCAGGGCAGTATAAATACCCCACCTGTGACCCCATTTTGGAAAGAAGACACCCCAAGGTATTCAATGAGGGGCATGGCGAGTTCATAGAATTTTTTTTTTTTGGCACAAGTTAGCGGAAATTGATTTTTTTGGTATTTTCTCACAAAGTCTCCCTTTCCGCTAACTTGGGACAAAAATTTCAATCTTTTACGGACTCAATATGCCCCTCACAGAATACCTTGGGGTGTCTTCTTTCCAAAATGGGGTCACATGTGGAGTATTTATACTGCCCTGGCATTTTAGGGGCCCTAAAGCGTGAGAAGAAGTCTGGAATAAAAATGTCTAAAAAATTTACGCATTTGGATTCCGTGAGGGGTATGGTGAGTTCATGTGAGATTTTATTTTTTGACATAAGTTAGTGGAATATGAGACTTTGTAAGAAAAAAAAAAAAAACATTTCCGCTAACTTGGGCCAAAAAAAATGTCTGAATGGAGCCTTACAGGCGGGTGATCAATGACAGGGGGGTGATCACCCATATAGACTCCCTGATCACCCCCCTGTCATTGATCACCCCCCTGTCATTGATCACCCCCCTGTAAGGCTCCATTCAGACGACCGTATGATTTTTACGGATCCACGGATACATGGATCGGATCCGCAAAACACATATGGACGTCTGAATGGAGCCTTACAGGGGGGTGATCAATGACAGGGGGGTGATCAGGGAGTCTATATGGGTGATCACCCCCCTGTCATTGATCACCCCTCTGTAAGGCTCCATTCAGACATTTTTTTTTGGCCCAAGTTAGCGGAAATGTTTTTTTTTTTTTTTTTCTTACAAAGTCTCATGTATCCGTGGATCCGTAAAAAACATACGGACATCTGAATGGAGCCTTACAGGGGGGTGATCAATGACAGGGGCGTGATCAATGACAGGGGGGTGATCAGGGAGTCTATATGGGTGATCACCCCCCTGTCATTGATCCCCCCCCTGTAAGGCTCCATTCAGACGTCCGTATGTGTTTTGCGGATCCGATCCATGTATTTGTGGATCCGTAAAAATCATACGGACGTCTGAATGGAGCCTTACAAGGGGGTGATCAATGACAGGGGGGTGATCAATGACAGGGGGGTGATCAGGGAGTCTATATGGGGTGATCAGGGGTGATCAGGGGTTAATAAGGGGTTAATAAGTGACAGGGGGGGGTGTAGTGTAGTGGTGTTTGGTGCTACTTATTACTGAGCTGCCTGTGTCCTCTGGTGGTTGATCCAAGCAAAAGGGACCACCAGAGGACCAGGTAGCAGGTATATTAGACGCTGTTATCAAAACAGCGTCTAATATACCTGTTAGGGGTTAAAAAAATTGCATCTCCAGCCTGCCAGCGAACGATCGCCGCTGGCAGGCTGGAGATCCACTCGCTTATCTTTCGATCCTGTGAACGCGCGCGCCTGTGTGCGCGTGTTCACAGGAAATCTCGCGTCTCGCGAGATGATGCGCATATGCGTGACTGTGCGCCAAGCTGCCGCCTCCAGAACGCGATCCTGCGTTAGGCGGTTCGGAGGCGGTTAAAGAGGTTGTCCAAGATTAAAAAACATGTCTCCAAAAACATCCTCAAATCTCTCCATAGGTTGTTCTTGGTGTTTCTGCTCAGCCCCTTGAAGTGAATGGGACTGAGATGTATTACCACACACAGCCTGTAGACAGGTATGGTTCTGAATTTTGGAAGAAAGCAGCTATCATTTTTCTAGTACTGGACAGCCCCTTTAAATGGAATAAGCCACTGGCAGTCTCTTCTGGCAGCAACATATTTTATACATGATTGAACAAAGGCTCAAGCATGTTACATATCTTCCTTGATAGCAATCTACTGTATGGACATAGGCAAAGACAGGGGTTGTTGTAGTACTCCTTCTCTCTTTCTCGCTCTCTGCAGAAACTAATGCTGACAATAATGTTCTTGCAAACTTGTCTGTAGTTCCCGACTGAAGGAAACAGGATTAAGATACAGCTGAGCAGGACCGTGTCAAAGTGTGAGGGGTGTTTTAGCAATGTCCCTCATACTGCAGTAAAGTCTTTATCAGCCTTAAACAGCAAATACCTTACTGACTGACTCCAGGGCTCCACTATGCAGATTCTGGACCTTCTAGTTCTTTTTTCCTCTCTGGGGTACTCTAAAGTACAGGTGGCATTCCTGATGTAAATATCTCAGAAATAGGGATTCTCTGGGTATTCAGGACTAGTGTTCTTAGGACTGAGCACATGAAGCTACTCTCTCTTCCTCAGCTAATACTAGACTCACACACTAAATCTAGGGGTGGACCTAGGTCCAACTCCTAGCCTCCTACAAGGGCAGAGTCAGGATTGTTAACCCTGATTTATCCATACAAAACTATGCATGTTACAATACATCATTAAATAACAACACATTTTGCAAGTACCCTACTCTGAGGTACTGTACATGTATGGCCACCTGACTAATCTAAATATGGATGAAATCATTTCATTTTATCCATTGCAAAATGACTAAACCATCTATTAAAGAAAGCAATAGAATTTTGGAAAATGTTTGCTCTCGCTATTACTTTTTCCTTTCTTTACTTTTCTTCACTGTTTATCTTTTATAATATGAAATTGAATGATAAATGATTTTGGTTATTTTAAGAATATGTGGAAACATTCTATTCAATAATGTATAAAGAAATTATATTAGAATTTATATGTAATAGATGGATAGATAGATAGATAGATAGTTTTTGTGTCATTGAAATTAAGTTTTTTTGTGTTAATTCCCTCATTTGAAGAAGAAATTCACTAGCCGCTGGTTGTAAATTCTGGCCCATGTACGTTCTTAATGCACAGAATGCTGTGCCGCACATTTGCTATTACTCCTAGGTATATTTATTTTAACGTTGGGGAATGTATTAAATATGTTTTAAGTATGAATTCAATGGATTTCGTATGTGTTTATGATTACGCATAGCTTACCTAATTGCAGTGTGAAATCTCGTAAAGGGTGGGAATCCATACACTTGACGATTGACGCATTGTAAAATAATTAAGTTGCACACACTTGATTTATGCCTGTCTCCTGCGTGGGTTAATTGTTGCAATTATTTGATGGAAGAGTGGATAAGAGCATATGGTAATTTGCAACCGCATAGATGCCTTCATTTTGGCTCTGCAGTCTCTTTAATTACAAATTTTCCCAGAGTGTGCTGCGGACAATGGTCTACCTAATTTCTCCACGTCAAGGAAAGGCAATGGAATAGTAAAGCTGCTCAATTGTGGGAAGACCCTAAAAACAGAAGTGTAAATCTTAGCTTCCAAAAGCAATTACTTGAGTTGGGGAAAATGTTGCCTAACTGCAGTAACATGTGTGAGGTCTCCATCAGGATTTATCTTTAAACTTAAAGTGATGTTAATGGTGACATCACAGACATTCTGTTAGCGTACAGCCACACGGTCAAGTTTCTTGATGCTGTTTTAGAAGCCAAAAACTCCATCAAGAAATCTGAAAGTGTGGCCGTAATCTGAAAAACATCCTATTTAAGGTGTGGCCACATAGTCAAGTTTCTTGATGCAGTTTTGGAAACCATAACCAGGAATGAATTAAAAAAAGAGTAGAACTAGTATCTGTCCTGTAAACTTTCTCTCCATTTATGATCCACTCCTGATTTTGTCTTTAAAAACTGCATCAGGAAACCTGACTGTGTGGCTGTACCCTTATAAGCACCTCTTATCTGTTGCATTATTTCCCCATATCCCTTATGGCACGGCCACACAGTCAGGTTTCTTGATCATAAAAGGAGAGAAAGTATACGTGACATACAGTTAGGTCCATATATATATATATATATATATATTTATTTATTTATTTATTTTTATATATATATATTTATTTATTTATTTTTAGAAAATATAAAGTAGTAGGACGCACAGGGCTACTAGTCACCAACCAGGGTGCTCACAGTCCAGTAGTCTCACCTCACTACTCAATACAACAAGATATAAATATACAAAAAGACTGGGCACACCTGAAGAAATTTGGGCACTACATTTAACCGCCTCCGGACCGCCTAACGCAGATCCGCGGTCCGGAGACGGCAGCGCTGCGCACAATCACGCATTGGCGTGTCATCTCGCGAGACGCGAGATGACGCGCTTAGCCGGCCCGCGCATGCGCAATGCGGGCCAGGATTTCGTCAAGGGGGGTCGCGTCATCAGCTTGCCAGCCAATGATCGCAGCTGGCAAGCTGATGATTTTTAAAAAATCCAATCAAAAGCCATATAGCAGATCATATTAGTAAATATGATCTGTTATATGGCTGCCCTGCTCCTCTGCTGGTCCTTTTGGTCAGTTGGATCCAGCAGAGGAGCAGGCTTCACAGTGAGTAGCACCAACACCACACTTTAGCCCCAGATCACCCCCTGCACCCCAATTAACCCTTTGATCACCCCTTTGATCACCCCTGTCAATCACTAGTGAAAGGAAAAAAGTGATCAGTGTAAACTGTCACTTTTTTTTTTCACTGGTATTGACCGTTAGGTTTTAGGTATAGTTTAGGCCCTTGGTTAGGTAGTTTAGGGATCAGTTAGCGCCCAGCCCACCGCACCGCAGTCCCTTATTCGCTGATTAGCGTATCGCTAATCAGCATTTGTACTTTTATAGTATCTGGAAGTGATCAAAACTGATCACAGTCAGATCTATAATAGTATTAGTGTCACTTTAGTTCGCCCTCCACCCAAAACGCAGTGTTTGCCCGATCAGGCCTGATCAGGTCGCCCACACGTGCGTTCACCCACGCCCGTCCCACCGCAGTGACAATTTTTTTTTTTTTATCACTGCACATTCACTTTAAACGCGCTGCGGCGATAAAAAAATCAGTTTTGAATTTTTTTATTAACCCCCGTCGGCCTCCGGTACTTCGCTAGCCTCCCATTTGTAAGACAGGCTTGCTTTTTTTCTTGGGTAGTCTCAGGGAATACCCCTAAATTTAGTTGCCCAAATGTCAAACAGGGGGTATTCTTCTGAAGAGGCCTACAGGCTTCTGACCCAGTCGGATGAGGAATAGGAACTCTCATCTGACGAATCTAGCGGGTCAGAATATGGAACTCTGACCCAAAGTTCGGACGAGGAGGCTGAGGTCCCTGATAGCACCAGGTGTACCCGGCCCCGTGTCGCTAGACCACAGGTTGCGCAGGATCCGCTTCAAGGGCAGCAGAGTGTGGCTGGCGCTGTCGGATTACGTGGTGAGGCATACACCAGCAGCGCAGCCCTCCCTGGACCTAGTACCAGCACTGCCGTACAACCTGGTGAAGTGGCGAGCACCAGAAGGGCAGTTGAAGGTGGTACGGTGGCACGTGCATTAGTTACCCCGTCGCAGCCACGTCAAAGACGGGCCCGTAGACCCCCTAGAATCCCTGAGGTGCTGGCAAACCCTGATTGGCAATCCCCAACTTCAGCCGCACCTGTAGTTCCCCCTTTCACCGCCCAGTCTGGAGTTCGGGTTGAGACAGCTCAGATCGGTTCAGCCCTGGGATTTTTTGAGCTGTTCTTGACTGCGGAGCTCTTGGACTTAGTCGTGGCCGAAACAAACCGGTATGCCACACAATTTATAACCGCCAACCCGGGAAGCTTTTATGCCCAGCCTTTCCGGTGGAAACCAGTCCAAGTTTCCGAAATTAAAACTTTTCTGGGCCTTCTCCTCAACATGGGTCTAACCAAAAAGCATGAATTGCGGTCATATTGGTCCACGAACCCAATTCATCACATGCCCATGTTCTCTGCTGCTATGTCCAGGGCACGTTTTGAGGCCATCCTGCGTTTCCTGCACTTTAGTGACAATAGCACCTCCCGTCCCAGAGGCCACCCAGCTTTTGACCGGCTCCACAAAATTCGGCCCCTCATAGACCATTTCAACCAGAAATTTGCAGATTTGTATACCCCAGAGCAAAACATCTGCGTAGACGAGTCCCTAATACATTTTACCGGGCGCCTTGGCTTCAAACAATACATCCCAAGCAAGCGCGCCCGGTATGGGGTCAAATTGTATAAGCTCTGTGAAAGGGCCACAGGCTATACCCACAAATTTCATGTCTATGAGGGAAAAGATCAGACCCTGGAGCCGGTCGGTTGCCCTGACTACCTGGGGAGCAGTGGGAAGACAGTCTGGGACTTGGTGTCACCCTTATTCGGCAAGGGGTACGATCTTTATGTGGACAATTTCTAGGCATTTGTTTCTAGAACAGATTGGCGCCTGTGGTACCGAGCGAACTAGTCACGCGGGCTTCCCCCAACGGCTCGTTACCACCCGTCTTGCAAGGGGGAGAGGGCTGCATTGTGTAACAAAGAACTGCTCGCGGTGAAATGGAGAGACAAGCGTGACGTTTACATGCTCTCCTCCATTCACGCAGACACGACAATACAAATTGAGCGAGCAACCCGTGTCATTGAAAAGCCCCTCTCAGTCCACGACTATAACCTTCACATGGGATGGGTGGACTTCAATGACCAGATGTTGTCTCCGTATTTAGTTTCCCGCAGAACCAGACGCTGGTATAAGAAGGTGTCTGTATATTTGATTCAATTGGCTCTGTATAATAGTTTTGTTCTCTACAGTAAGGCTGGGAGAACACGATCCTTCCTCAAATTTCAGGAAGAGATCATCGAGAACCTCCTGTACCCAGGAGGTTCCGTGGCCCCATCCACCAGTGTAGTTAGCCGTCTACACGAGCGACATTTCCCCAATGTCGTTGCCGTTACCTCAACCGTCACCCCGAAAAAGATGTCGTGTCTGTAGCAGGAGTGGAATAAGGCGTGACACCCGCTATTTCTGTCCTGACTGCCCTGACCACCCTGCCCTATGCTTAGGGGAGTGTTTCCGGAAGTACCACACACAGGTACACCTAGCATAGGGATCATCTCACCAGGACAGGCACACAGGGCTATTAGGGCCCATTCACTCACAGCTGCTGCAAACGTCTCCTTTCACCTGGGACAAAGTGCATAACGCACTTCGCCACATCTTTGGGCGATTTGCGCTTTGCACATTGTCCCATGGGGAAGGAGAGGTTTGTTCTATAAAGGTAAAAAAAAAAATCACCAGTAAGCAAAAAGGTTAATGTTCAGTTCAAAAAGTTAAAGTTTATATGTTCTGTTCCAAAGTTAATAAAATTATTGCGTTGCGGCCTGGTTTTTTCTTTTTTTACCTTCCAGGTGGACCAACCGATCGACCAGCTGCAGCACTGATGTGCATTCTGACAGAAGCATTGCGCTGCTGTCAGATTACACACAAGTCGGTGTATGCGGCGCTGCAAGAAGAGATTTCTCCTCTGCAGTAAAAGATACGTTTGCCGAGGCATATGAGCTTTGGCAAACACATTTTGGAAAGAAGACACCCCAAGGTATTCCGTGAGGGGCATGGCGAGTTCCTAAAATTTTTCATTTTTTGTCGCAAGTTAGTGGAATATGAGACTTTGTAAGGAAAAAAAAATATATAAAAAAATCATCATTTTCCGCTAACTTGTGACAAAAAAAAAAATTCGAGGAACTCGCCATGCCCCTCACAGAATACCTTGGGGTGTCTTCTTTCCAAAATGGGGTCACTTGTGGCGTAGTTATACTGCCCTGGCAATTTAGGGGCCCATATGTGTGAGAAGTAGTTTGCAATCAAAATGTGTAAAAAATGGCCTGCAAAATCCGAAAGGTGCACTTTGGAATGTGTGCCCCTTTGCCCACCTTGGCTGCAAAAAAGTGTCACACACCTGGTATCGCCGTACTCAGGAGAAGTTGGGGAATGTGTTTTGGGGTGTCATTTTACATATACCCATGCTGGGTGAGATAAATATCTTGGTCAAATGCCAACTTTGTATAAAATAAAATTGAAAAGTTGTTTTTGCCAAGATATTTATCTCACCCAGCATGGGTATATGTAAAATGACACCCCAAAACACATTCCCCAACTTCTCCTGAGTACGGCGATACCAGATGTGTGACACTTTTTTGCAGCCTAGGTGGGCAAAGGGACCCACATTCCAAAGTGCACCTTTCGGATTTCACCGGTCATTTTTTACAGATTTTGATTGCAAACTACTTCGCACGCATATGGGCCCCTAAAATGCCAACGCAGTATAACTACCCCACAAGTGACCCCATTTTGGAAAGAAGACACCCCAAGGTATTTTGTGATGGGCATAGTGAGTTCATGGAAGTTTTTATTTTTTGTCACAAGTTAGTGGAATATGAGACTTTGTAAGAATTTTTTTTTAAAAAAATCATTTTTCGCTAACTTGTGACAAAAAATAAAAAGTTCTATGAACTCACTATGCCCATCAGTGAATACCTTAGGGTGTCTACTTTCCAAAATGGGGTCATTTGTGGGGGGTTTCTACTGTCTGGGCATTGTAGAACCTCAGGAAACATGACAGGTGCTCAGAAAGTCAGAGCTGCTTCAAAAAGCGGAAATTCACATTTTTGTACCATAGTTTGTAAACGCTATAACTTTTACCCAAACCATTTTTTTTTGCCCAAACATTTTTTTTTTATCAAAGACATGTAGAACAATACATTTTGCGAAAAATTTATATATGGATGTGGTTTTTTTTGCAAAATTTTACAGCTGAAAGTGAAAAATGTAATTTATTTGCAAAAAAATCGTTAAATTCCGCTTAATAACAAAAAATGTAAAAATGTCAGCAGCAATGAAATACCACCAAATGAAAGCTCTATTAGTGAGAAGAAAAGGAGGTAAAATTCATTTGGGTGATAAGTTGCATGACCGAGCAATAAACGATGAAAGTAGTGTAGTGCAGAAGTGTAAAAAGTGGCCTGGTCATTAAGGGGGTTTCAGCTAGCGGGGTTGAAGTGGTTAATGAATAGTTGCAAAATTATAGAATTATAGACATGTGACTTGAAAGGGTGATACGTTTCAATTCCAATAAAACAATATATATATATATATATATATCGTAGGTATACCCCCAGGGGTACACAATGTGCATGGTATATATACCAAATAAATTAATAAACTTCCTGTCAATCGATTCCAATAAAACAATATATATATATCGTGGGTGTACCACCAGAGGTACACAATGTGCAGGGTATATATAGATAAATTAATAAACCTCCTGTAAATTAATTTGGTTAAAACATCACATAAAATACAATAAATATAGCAGCATCAATTATAGCAGCATCAATATTACACCACAGTGTTAGGTAGCAGCATATAACAAAGGAGTAATATCAAAGCGGTGAAATAAGTCACTAGATACTTCTCTGGAATATGTCCATTCCAATAATCATATATAGAGTTCAACACGTTCTCTAATATTGCAACCGTGGGATGTACAACCTATACGGTCGGTTAGTGCCGGCACAGCAGGTGCGTCTGAAAAAGCAGTACTCAGACTGGATGCAGCGGCGTCCCGCTGTAATTAGGCCTGGCGGCATCCCGCTAGAGGTGAGTATTTGTGTTTGTGATCACACTCCTATCGAAACAGTCTTACCGGTTTCAGAGGTATTCTGCCGTCCTATGGACTCTGAAGTTATCTGCCGTCCTGTGGACCCTGATGGGATACTTTCCCTTTTCTCTTTCCAGGATCCACGTTAGCCGCGTCAGTGAACTGCTCCACACAGGCCGTTCGTTCCAATCCAGGCCTCGGCTTTCCGTCACTTTTTCCCGCGGACCAAACTGTAAGTGGCTCAGCAGATATCCTTCATTAACTGTTTCTGGTGCACTTGCGTTCAGGTAGGGGGTCTGACCAGACGTTTTTCAGGGTTACAATATCCCCTTCCTCATATATATTTATTTATTTTTATTTATTTTTTACCTGTTCACTAAAACATATTCAAGTTATAGTTATATAATGGACATGGACATAAAGTCCAGACTATTAGCTTTCATTTGAGGGTATCCACATTAAAATTGGATAAAGGGTTTAGGAGTTTCAGCTCTTTTACATGTGGCACCCTGTTTTTAAAGGGTCCAAAAGTAATTGGACAATTGATTCAAAGGCTGTTTCATGGACAGGTGTGGGCAATTCCTTCATTATTTCATTCTTAATTAAGCACATAAAAGGCCTGGAGTTGATCTGAGGTGTGGTACTTGCATTTTGAAGATTTTGCTGAGAAGTAAACATGTGGTCAAATGAGCTCTCCATGCAGGTGAAACAAGCCATCCTTCATCTGCTAAAACAGAAAAACCGATCCGAGAAATTGCTACACTATTAGCAGTGGCAAAATCTACAGTTTGGTACATCCTGAGAAAGAAAGAAAGCACTGGTGACCTCAACAATGCAAAAAGACCTGGACGCCCACGGAAGACAACAGTGGTGGATGATCGCAGAATAATTACCATGGGCAAGAGAAACCCCTTCACAACAGCCAAACAAGTGACCAACACTCTCCAGGATATAGGGGTATCAATATGCAAATCTACCATAAAGAGAAAACTGTATGAAAGTAAATACAGAGGGTTCACTGCACGATGCAAGCCACTCATAAACCTCAAGAATAAGAAGGCTAGATTGGACTTTGTTAAAAAAAAAACTTAAAATCCAGCACTCCAACTTCTGGAAGAACATTCTTTGGACAGATGAAACCAAGATCAACCTCTACCAGAATGATGGAAAGAAAATAGCATGGCGAAGGCACGGTACAGCTCATGATCCAAAGCATACCACATCATCTGTAAAACACGGCGGAGGCAGTGTGATGGCTTGCGCATGCATGGCTGCCAGTGGCACTGGGCCCCTAGTGTTTATTGATGATGTGACACAGGACAGAAGATAAATTCTGGGGTTTTCAGAGACATACTGTGTGCTCAACTCCATCCAATTGCAGACTGATTGGTCGGTGTTTCATAATTCAGATGGACAATGACTAGTGATGAGTGAGCACCAAAGTGTTCGGGTGTTCGGGTACTCGGTCCAAACACAAATCGATATTCGTGCGCTTGGCCGAGCACCCAAGTACAATGAAAGTCAATGGGAGACAACCAGGCACCCCCTGCTCGGATGAGGGGAGGGTGCCTGGTTCATAGGAAAAGGTCTGAAAGTGATGGAAACACCTCTGAAATCGATCAGGAACAGTAGGGGTATCATGTCTGGATGCATCTTGGACTCCAATGTCGCTGCTAGGAACCATGTTGTACGCCAACAAAAAAGGCCAAAACCTGCTAGAGCCTGTATATCACATAAAGGAGGGCCTCATTCACATGGTGCTACAATTGTTCAGGTACACGGTTACACTCCTAAATAGAGTTGAGCGAACACCTGGATGTTCGGGTTCGAGAAGTTCGGCCGAACTTCCCGGAAAAGTTCGGGTTCGGGATCCGAACCCGACCTGAACTTCGTCCCGAACCCGAACCCCATTGAAGTCAATGGGGACCCGAACTTTTTGGCACTAAAAAGGCTGTAAAACAGCCCAGGAAAGAGCTAGAAGGCTGCAAAAGGCAGCAACATGTAGGTAAATCCCCTGCAAACAAATGTGGATAGGGAAATGAATTAAAATAAAAATAAAATAAATAAAAATTAACCAATATCAATTGGAGAGAGGTCCCATAGCAAAGAATCTGGCTTCACGTCACCCACCACTGTAACAGTCCATTGTCAGATATTTAGTCCCAGGCACCCAGGCAGAGGAGAGAGGTCCCGTAACAGAGAATCTGGCTTCATGTCAGCAGAGAATCAGTCTGCATGTCATAGCAGAGAATCAGGCTTCACGTCAGCCACCACTGTAAAAGTCCATTGGCATATATTTAGGCCCAGCACCCAGGCAGAGGAGAGAGGTCCCGTAACAGAGAATCTGGCTTCATGTCAGCAGAGAATCAGTCTGCATGTCATAGCAGAGAATCAGGCTTCACGTCAGCCACCACTGTAACAGTCCATTGTCATATATTTAGGCCCAGGCACCCAGGCAGAGGAGAGAGGTCCCGTAACAGACAATCTGGCTTCATGTCAGCAGAGAATCTGTCTGCATGTCATAGCAGAGAATCAGGCTTCACGTCAGCCACCACTGTAACAGTCCATTGTCATATATTTAGGCCCAGGCACCCAGGCAGAGGAGAGAGGTCCCGTAACAGACAATCTGGCTTCATGTCAGCAGAGAATTAGTCTGCATGTCATAGCAGAGAATCATGCTTCACGTCACCCAACATTGGAACAGTCCATTGTCATATATTTAGGCCCCGGCACCCAGACAAAGGAGAGGTTCATTCAACTTTGGGTTGCCTCGCAATATAATGGTAAAATGAAAACAAAAATAGGATTGAATGAGGAAGTGCCCTGGAGTACAATAATATATGGTTAAGGGGAGGTAGTTAATGTCTAATCTGCACAAGGGATGGACAGGTCCTATGGGATCCATGCCTGGTTCATTTTTATGAACGTCAGCTTGTCCACATTGGCTGTAGACAGGCGGCTGCGTTTGTCTGTAATGACGCCCCCTGCCGTGCTGAATACACGTTCAGACAAAACGCTGGCCGCCGGGCAGGCCAGCACCTCCAAGGCATAAAAGGCTAGCTCTGGCCACGTGGACAATTTAGAGACCCAGAAGTTGAATGGGGCCGAACCATCAGTCAGTACGTGGAGGGGTGTTCCACCATGTTAGTGAAATGTTGCCTCCTGCTAACACGTTGCGTATCAGGTGGTGGTGCAGTTAGCTGTGGCATGTTGACAAAACTTTTCCACATCTCTGCCATGCTAACCCTGCCCTCAGAGGAGCTGGCCGTGACACAGCTGCCTTGGCGACCTCTTGCTCCTCCTCTGCCTTGGCCTTGGGCTTCCACTTATTCCCCTGTGACATTTGGGAATGCTCTCAGTAGCGCGTCTACCAACGCACGCTTGTACTCGCGCATCTTCCTATCACGCTCCAGTGCAGGAAGTAAGGTGGGCACATTGTATTTGTACCGTGGATCCAGCAGGGTGGCAACCCAGTAGTCCGCACATGTTAAAATGTGGGCAACTCTGCTGTCGTTGCGCAGGCACTGCAGCATGTAGTCGCTCATGTGTGTCAGGCTGCCCAGGGGTAAGGATAAGCTGTCCTCTGTGGGAGGCGTATCGTCATTGTCCTGCGTTTCCCCCCAGCCACGCACCAGTGATGGGCCCGAGCTGCGTTGGGTGCCACCCCGCTGTGACCATGCTTCATCCTCATCCTCCTCCACCTCCTCCTCATCCTCGTCCTCCTCGTCCTCCAGTAGTGGGCCCTGGCTGGCCACATTTGTACCTGGCCTCTGCTGTTGCAAAAAACCTCCCTCTGAGTCACTTCGAAGAGACTGGCCTGAAAGGTCTAAAAATGACCCCTCTTCCTCCTCCTCCTCCTCCTGGGCCACCTCCTCTTCCATCATCGCCCTAAGTGTTTTCTCAAGGAGAAATAGAAGTGGTATTGTAACGCTGATAACGGCGTCATCGCCACTGGCCATGTTGGTGGAGTACTCGAAACAGCGCAACAGGGCACACAGGTCTCGCATGGAGGCCCAGTCATTGGTGGTGAAGTGGTGCTGTTCTGCAGTGCGACTGACCCGTGCGTGCTGCAGCTGAAACTCCACTATGGCCTGCTGCTGCTCGCACAGTCTGTCCAGCATGTGCAAGGTGGAGTTCCACCTGGTGGGCACGTCGCATATGAGGCGGGGAGCGGGAAGGCCGAAGTTACGCTGTAGCGCAGAAAGGCGAGCAGCGGCAGGATGTGAACGCCGGAAGCGCGAACAGACGGCCCGCACTTTATGCAGCAGCTCTGACATGTTGGGGTAGTTGTGAATGAACTTCTGCACCACCAAATTCAGCACATGCGCCAAGCAAGGGATGTGCGTCAAACCGGCTAGTCCCAGAGCTGCAACGAGATTTCGCCCATTATCGCACACCACCAGGCCGGGCTTGAGGCTCACCGGCAGCAACCACTCGTCGGTCTGTTGTTCTATACCCCGCCACAACTCCTGTGCGGTGTGGGGCCTGTCCCCCAAACATATGAGTTTCAGAATGGCCTGCTGACTTTTACCCCGGGCTGTGCTGAAGTTGGTGGTGAAGGTGTGTGGCTGACTGAATGAGCAGGTGGACGAAGAGGAGGAGGAAGCTGAGTAGGAGGAGGTGGCAACAGGTGGCAAAGAATGTTGCCCTGCGATCCTTAGCGGCGGAAGGACGTGCGCCAAACAGCTCTCCGCCTGGGGCCCAGCCGCCACTACATTTACCCAGTGTGCAGTTAGGGAGATATAGCGTCCCTGGCCGTGCTTACTGGTCCACGTATCTGTGGTTAGGTGGACCTTGCCACAGATGGCGTTGCGCAGTGCACACTTGATTTTATCGTAAACTTGGTTGTGCAGGGAAGGCACGGCTCTCTTGGAGAAGTAGTGCCGGCTGGGAACAACATACTGTGCGACAGCAAGCGACATGAGCTGTTTGAAGCTGTCTGTGTCCACCAGCCTAAATGACAGCATTTCATAGGCCAGTAGTTTAGAAATGCTGGCATTCAGGGCCAGGGATCGAGGGTGGCTAGGTGGGAATTTACGCTTTCTCTCAAATGTTTGTGAGATGGAGAGCTGAACGCTGCCGTGTGACATGGTTGAGATGCTTGGTGACGGAGGTGGTGGTGTTGGTGGTACATCCCCTGTTTGCTGGGCGGCAGGTGCCAACGTTCCTCCAGAGGCGGAGGAAGACGCCGAAGCAGCAGCAGCAGAAGAGGCCGAAGCAGCAGCAGCAGAAGAGGCCGAGGCGGCAGCAGCAGAAGAGGCTGAGGCGGCAGCAGCAGAAGAGGTAGCAGGGGGAGCCTGAGTGACTTCCTTGTTTTTAAGGTGTTTACTCCACTGCAGTTCATGCTTTGCATGCAGGTGCCTGGTCATTCAGGTTGTGCTAAGGTTCAGAACGTTAATGCCTCGCTTCAGGCTCTGATGGCACAGCGTGCAAACCACTCGGGTCTTATCGTCAGCACATTGTTTGAAGAAGTGCCATGCCAGGGAAATCCTTAAAGCTGCCTTTGGGGTGCTCGGTCCCAGATGGCGGCGGTCAGTAGCAGGCGGAGTCTCTTGGCGGCGGGTGTTCTGCTTTTGCCCACTGCTCCCTCTTTTGCTACGCTGTTGGCTCGGTCTCACCACTGCCTCTTCCTCCGAACTGTGAAAGTCAGTGGCAAAACCTTCATTCAATGTGGGGTCTAGGACCTCATCGTCCCCTGCATCGTCTTCCACCAAGTCTTGATCCCTGACCTCCTGTTCAGTCTGCACACTGCAGAAAGACGCAGCAGTTGGCACCTGTGTTTCGTCATCATCAGAGACATGCTGAGGTGGTATTCCCATGTCCTCATCATCAGGAAACATAAGTGGTTGTGCGTCAGTGCATTCTATGTCTTCCACCGCTGGGGAAGGGCTAGGTGGATGCCCTTGGGAAACCCTGCCAGCGGAGTCTTCAAACAGCATAAGAGACTGCTGCATAACTTGAGGCTCAGACAGTTTCCCTGCTATGCATGGGGGTGATGTGACAGACTGATGGGCTTGGTTTTCAGGCGCCATCTGTGCGCTTTCTGCAGAAGACTGGGTGGGAGATAATGTGAACGTGCTGGATCCACTGTCGGCCACCCAATTGACTAATGCCTGTTCCTGCTCAGGCCTTACCATCCTTAGAACGGCATTGGGCCCCACCATATATCGCTGTAAATTATGGCGGCTACTGGGACCTGAGGTAGTTGGTACACTAGGACGTGTGGCTGTGGCAGAACGACCATGTCCTCTCCCAGCACCAGAGGGACCGCTAACACCACCACGACCATGTCCGCGTCCGCGTCCTTTACTAGATGTTTTCCTGATTGTTATCGTTCACCACAACAACAAAAATATTATTTGGCCCAATGTATTGAATTCAAATTCAGGCCTTTTTTTACAGACACCTAACACTATCTGGCTATCTATTTAGGTACCGTATTACACTAATACAGGCACAGCAGTAACCACAGATTTAGCTGACTATAAATTTGAGGCCTATTATTTAGGCGCTGGGTGACAGGTATACGTTTACAGACAGAATTAGACTGGGATATGCACAGTAGCGTGTGTGTGAAGTTATTAAGAATGACCCTATCAGCACCTTGAATCTTATATACCCTTTTAGGGATAGATTTAAAGTAAGCCTGATACAGCAGAAACCACTAAATTAGGAAATTGCTAAATTGGGAATTGTATTTCAACCCAGAACAAAAACTGTGCTTTGACGGACACTAAATAACTTGACCAGTTACAGCAATAATGACAGATTTGGATGAATATAAATTTGAAGCCTATTATTTAGGCGCTGGGTGACAGGTATACGTTTACGGACAGAATTAGACTGGGATATGCACAGTAGCATGTGTGTGAAGTTATTGAGAATGACCCTATCTGCACCTTGAATCTAATAGACCCTTTTAGGGATAAATTTAAAGGAGGTCTGATACAGCAGAAACCACTAATTTAGAGAATTGCTAAATTGGGAATTGTATTTCAACCCAGACCAAAAACTGTGCTTTAACGGACACTAAATAACTTGCCCAGCTACAGCAATAACCACAGATTTAGCTGACTATAAATTTGAGGCCTATTATTTAGGCGCTGGGTGACAGGTATACGTTTACAGACAGAATTAGACTGGGATATGGCCAAAAAATAACCACACTATTGATGGTTAAATGCACTTGGTGTGACAGCTTGACCCTGATGTAGGATATAGCCAAAAAATAACCACACTATTGATGGTTAAATGCACTTGGTGTGACAGCTTCACCCTGATGTAGGATATAGCCAAAAAACAACCACACTATTGAGGGTTAAATGCACTTGGTGACAGCTTGCCCCTGATGTAGGATATGGCCAAAAAATAACCACACTATTGATGGTTAAATGCACTTGGTGTGACAGCTTCACCCTGATGTAGGATATAGCAAAAAAATAACCACACTTTTTTAATGTACTTGGTGGCAGCTTGTGCTGGCGCACCACAAGACACAAGATGGCCGCCGATCACCCCAGAAAAAAGTGAATGAAAAACGCTCTGGGCGGCCTAAAAACAGTGAGCAATTCAATAGCAGCAGTTCAATCATCCACAGCTGCAGATCGATCTCTGAATGAAGTCTTTTGGAGGAGTTAATCACTGCCTAATCTCGCCCTAACGTCGCAGCTGTAACCTCTCCCTACACTTATCAGAGCAGAGTGACAAGCGGCGCTACGTGACTCCAGCTTAAATAGAGGCTGGGTCACATGCTGCACAGGCCAATCACAGCCATGCCAATAGTAGGCATGGCTGTGATGGCCTCTTGGGGCAAGTAGTATGACGCTTGTTGATTGGCTGCTTTGCAGCCTTTCAAAAAGCGCCAAGAAAGCGCTTCCAGCTAACGACTGATGGCTGACTGCTGAATGTAGAAGTGGTGGAGGTAGCGGCGGAAGACGAGGAGGAGAAGTGGGGGTTGGAGCCAGTAACATAGCTGCTGGCGGACACCCTGATGGACGTAGGGCCCGCAATCCTGGGCGTGGGTAGCATCTGTGCCATCCCAGGGTACGATTTACTCCCGGCCTCCACAACATTCACCCAGTGTGCGGTCAGGGAAATTTAGCGTCCCTGGCCACCAGCACTTGTCCATGTGTCCATGGTCAAGTGGACCTTCCCAATAACTGCGTCGGTCAGGGCATAGGTTATGTTCTGGGACACATGTTGGTGTAAGGCGGGCATGGCACACCATGAAAAATAGTGGCGGCTGGGGACTGTGTACCAAGGGACGGCCGTCGACATCAGGCTGCGGAACGCCTCAGTCTTCACAAGCCTATATGGCAACATTTCAAGGGCCAGTAATTTTGAAAGTTGCGCATTTAGTGCTATGGACAGTGGGTGGATGGCTGGGTATTTCCGCTTGTGTTCAAATGACTAGGGTAAGGATAATTGGACACTGCACACTCGGTGTGTCCTGCGACGCCCAGTTAACTGTGAAATGAAACTGGGTATGGTGGATTTTTTCTTTTTTCCAGTTTCACCGGCAGGTGGCACAGTTTCATTGCACCCAGGGCCACGGCCTCTTCCTGAACCATCAGCAACATGCCCACACCCCCAACCCTTAGTGCTCGCCTTCTTCATATTAAAAGGTTTATTTAATAGATGTTGGACAACTTATTTAAATTTGCCCTCAGCAAAATAATTCTCTGCTGGAATACTGTATATAACGTTTGTGGATTAGACGCACACACAGATGTGCCCAAAAGTAGTTAAATGTGTCCCAAATACAAATAATTCTCTGCTGGAATACTGTATATACAGTTGAGGCCTAAACGCACACACAGATGTGCCTGAAACTAGCAAAACTTGTCCCAAATAAAAGTTCTTCTCTGCTGGAATACTGTATATGACGTTTGTGGATTGAACGCACACACAGATGTGCCCAAAAGTAGTTAAAGGGATTCTGTCACCTCGTTTTAGGTTATAGAGCTGCGAGATCGCCGCTAGCATGTCCGCTATATACCTGTCCTATAGGGCTGTGTCCTTTTATTTAGTTAAAAAAAAAATGATTTTAGAGATATGTAAATGAGCCTTGTAAGGTGCCCAAGGGGCTGTACTAACCTTCTTGGTGCGCAGCCACGCCCCCTGGGAAGGAGCGCAGCACCGCCTGCGTCCTCCGAATCTCCTCCTTTCTTCACAGTTAGATTGCTGTAATCTCACAATGCGCAAGCTCGCGCATGCGCAGTGCCAGTATAGTGTTCCTTCCCTGTGCTGGCATCAACCTCAGGGAAGGAACTGCACATGTGCGAGCTTGCACATTGCGAGGTTACGGCAATCTAACTGTGAAGAAAGGAGGAGATTCGGAGGACGCAGGCGGTGCTGGGCTCCTTCACAGGGGGGCGTGACTGGGGACCAGAAGGTTAGTCCGCAGCTCTATAACCTATAAGGAGGTGACAGATTCCCTTTAAATGTGTTCCAAATACAAATAATTCTCTGCTGGAATACTGTATATAACGTTTGTGGATTGAACGCACACACAGATGTGCCCAAAACTAGTAAAATTTGTCCCAAATACAAATAATTCTCTGCTGGAATACAGTATATATGGTTGTGAAATCACACAAATATAGTGGCAAATATGGGGGAACTGCTCAAACCCCAAACACTGTAGCGTGTTTTTCATTGGGGGAGCAGTCCCACCGCATGTGGACCGCAACAAACAGTGCCTTTGCAGCCCCCCGACAGGATAGGGTGACAGAGGGAGGGAGCCCCCAGACAGCCCCCCTCCTTACCCTTCCCTATCTGCGAAGTTGTGGCCACAACTGAGAAGATGGGGAAGGTTCCCATGGCAACAGGACGCCTTCTTAGGCATCCTGCTGTCCATGGTGCTGAACAGATCTGTGCTAAAGGCATCCAGATCTGTTCAGACAAAGTGTGATTAAAATACAGTACAGTACCCTATATAGGGTACTGTACTGTATTATACAGACATCAGACCCACTGGATCTTCAAGAACCAAGTGGGTCTGGGTCAAAAAAAAGCAAAAAAAAGTGAAAAAAGTTAGGATTAAAAAAAACACATTTATCACTAAATAAAAATAAAAAAAATAGAATACCCTACACATATTAGGTATCGCCGCGTCCGTAACGACCTGATTTATAAAATGGTCATGTTACTTTCCACGCAAGATGAACGCCATAAAAATAAAAAAATAAAAACTATGAGGAAATTGGAATTTTGCCCACCTTACTTCCCAAAAAAGGTAATAAAAGTGATCAAAAAAGTCGCATGTACGCCAAAATAGTACCAATCAAACCGTCATTTCATCCCACAAAAATCATACCCTACCCAAGATAATCACCCAAAAACTGAAAAAACTATGGCTCTTAGACTATGGAAACAGTAAAACATGATTTTTTTTTTGTTTCAAAAATGAAATCATTGTGTAAAACTGACATAAATAAAAAAAAGTATACGTATTAGGTATTGCCGCATCCGTATCGACCGGCTCTATAAAAATATCACATGACCTAACCCCTCAGATAAACACCGTAAAAAAATAAAAACGGTGTAAAAAAAGCCATTTTTTGTCATCTTACGTCACAAAAAGTGTAATAGCAAGCGATCAAAAAGTCATATGCACTCCACAATAGTGCCAATCAAACCGTCATCTCATCCCACAAAAAATGAGACCCTACCTAAGATAATTACCCAAAAACTGAAAAAACTATGGCTCTCAGACTATGGAGACACTAAAACATGATTTTTTTTTTGTTTCAAAAATGAAATTATTGTGTAAAACCTACATAAATAAAAAAATTGTATACATATTAGGTATCGCCGCATCCGTGACAACCTGCTCTATAAAAATACCCCATGATCTAACCTGTCAGATAAATGTTGTAAATAACAAAAAAAAAACGGTGCCAAAAAAGCTATTTCTTGTTACCTTGCCTCACAAAAAGTGTAATATAGAGCAACCAAAAATCATATGTACCCTAAACTAGTACCAACAAAACTTCCACCCTATCCCGTAGTTTCTAAAATGGGGTCACTTTTTTGGAGTTTCTACTCTAGGGGTGCATCAGGGGGGCTTCAAATGGGACATGGTGTCAAAAAAAACAGTCCAGCAAAATCTGCCTTCCAAAAACCGTATGGCATTCCTTTCCTTCTGCGCCCTGCCGTGTGCCCGTACAGCAGTTTACGACCACATGTGGGGTGTTTCTGTAAACTACAGAATCAGGGCCATAAATAATGAGTTTTGTTTGACTATTAACCCTTGCTTTGTAACTGGAAAAAAAATATTAAAATGGAAAATCTGCCAAAAAAGTGAAATTTTGAAATTGTATCTCTATTTTCCATTAAATCTTGTACAACACCTAAAGGGTTAACAAAGTTTGTAAAATCAGTTTTGAATACCTTGAGGGGTGTAGTTTCTTAGATGGGGTCACTTTTATGGAGTTTCTACTCTAGGGGTGCATCAGGGGGGCTTCAAATGGTACATGTAAATAAACCAGACCAGCAAAATCTGCCTTCCAAAAACCAAACGGCGCACCTTTCACTCTACGCCCCGCTGTGTGGCCGTACAGTATTTTATGGCCACATATGGGGTGTTTCTGTTAACGGCAGAGTCAGGGCAATAAAGATACAGTCTTGTTTGGCTGTTAACCCTTGCTTTGTTAGTGGAAAAAATGGGTTAAAATGGAAAATTAGGCAAAAAAATGTAATTCTCAAATTCCATCCCATTTGCCAATAACTCTTGTGCAACACCTAAAGGGTTAACGAAGTTTGTAAAATCAGTTTTGAATACCTTGAGGGGTGTAGTTTATAGGATGGGGTAATTTTTGGGTGGTTTCTATTATGTAAGCCTCGCAAAGTGACTTCAGACCTGTAGTGGTCCCTGGAAATTGTTTTTTTGTACATTTCTGAAGAATTTCAAGATTTGCTTCTAAACTTCTAAGCCTTGTAACATCCCCAAAAAATTAAATATCATTCCCAAAATAATTCAAACATGAAGTAGACATATGGGGAATGTAAAGTCATCACAATTTTGGGGGGAATTACTATGTATTACAGAAGTAGAGAAACTGAAACTTTGAAATTTGCACATTTTTCCTAATTTTTGGTAAATTAGGTATTTTTTATGCAAAAAATAAATAAAAATTTGGACTTCATTTTACCAGTGTCATGAAGTACAATATGTAATGAAAAAACTATCTCAGAATGGCCTGGATAAGTCAAAGTGTTTTAAAGTTATCAGCACTTAAAGTGACACTGGTCAGATTTGCAAAAAATGGCCAAGTCCTTAAGGTGAAATAGGGCTTAAGGGGTTAAAAGCTTTTGGGTACTTAAAAAAGCGATTTTCCAGCCCTGCACTATCTGTCCCTTCCTGAAGACGCCTGTCCCTGATACTGCTGAATTTAACCCCTGGTAAAAAATAAAAATAAAATGGTGCTGCACTGCTTTCAAACACATACTGTAGTCCTTAAGAGGACTGTTTGGTCTTTCAATAGATTTTTTGGAGTTAAATCTGGGAATTTTCTGCAAAACGCTATCTGTCCCTGCTTACTGTCTGCTCTCCCTGACGCTGAATGATCCAAGCGAGGCCAATCAGTGTAAGGCTTATAGCTAACATGGCTATGGCATTACACTGAAGGGAATTACTTACCTGAACGTTGATTGGCTGCTTAACCACCTCCGGACCGCCTAACGCACATGTGCGTTCCGGAGGTGGCAGGCTGGCGCACAGTCACGCATATATGCGTCATCTCGCGAGACGCGAGATTTCCTGTGAACGCGCGCACACAGGCGCGCGCGCTCACAGGAACAGAAGGCAAGCGAGTGGATCTCCAGCATGCCAGCGGCGATCGTTCGCTGGCAGGCTGGAGATCCGAATTTTTTAACCCCTAACAGGTATATTAGACGCTGTTTTCATAACAGCGTCTAATATACCTCCTACCTGGTCCTCTGGTGGTCCCTTTTGTTAGGATCGACCACCAGAGGACTCAGGTAGGTCAGTACAGTCGCACCAAACACCACACTACACTACACCCCCCCCCCCGTCACTTATAAACCCCTTATAAACCCCTGATCACCCATGATCACCCCATATAAACTCCCTGATCACCCCCCTGTCATTGATCACCGCCCTGTCATTGATCACCGCCCTGTCATTGATCACCGCCCTGTCATTGATCACCGCCCTGTCATTGATCACCGCCCTTTCATTGATCACCGCCCTGTCAGGCTCCGTTCAGACGTCCGTATGATTTTTACGGATCCACGGATACATGGATCGGATCCGCAAAAAGCATACGGACGTCTGAATGGAGCCTTACAGGGGGGGTGATCAATGACAGGCGGGTGATCACCCATATACACTCCCTGATCACCCCCCTGTCATTGATAACCCCCCTGTAAGGCTCCATTCAGACGTCCGCATGCGTTCTGTGGATCCGATACATGTATCCATGGATCCGTAAAAAATCATGCGGATGTCTGAATGGAGCCTTACAGGGGGGGTGATCACCCTGATTACCCTGATCACCCCCTGTCATTGATAACCCCCCTGTAAGGCTCCATTCAGACGTCCGCATGCGTTCTGTGAATCCGATACATGTATCCATGGATCCGTAAAAAATCATGCGGATGTCTGAATGGAGCCTTACAGGGGGGGTGATCAGTGACAGGGGGGTGATCACCCTGATTACCCTGATCACCCCCTGTCATTGATAACCCCCCTGTAAGGCTCCATTCAGACGTCCGCATGCGTTCTGTGGATCCGATACATGTATCCATGGATCCGTAAAAAATCATGCGGATGTCTGAATGGAGCCTTACAGGGGGGGTGATCAGTGACAGGGGGGTGATCACCCTGATTACCCTGATCACCCCCTGTCATTGATAACCCCCCTGTAAGGCTCCATTCAGACGTCCGCATGCGTTCTGTGGATCCGATACATGTATCCATGGATCCGTAAAAAATCATGCGGATGTCTGAATGGAGCCTTACAGGGGGGGTGATCAATGACAGGGGGGTGATCACCCTGATTACCCTGATCACCCCCCTGTCATTGATCACCCCCCTCCCCCCCTGGTAAGGCTCCATTCAGACATTTTTTTGGGCACAAGTTAGCGGAAATTTTTTGTTTGTTTTTGTTTTTTCTTACTAAGTCTCATATTCCACTAACTTGTGTCAAAAAATAAAATCTCCCATGAACTCACCATACCCCTCACGGAATCCAAATGCGTAAACATTTTTAGACATTTATATTCCAGACTTCTTCTCACGCTTTAGGGCCCCTAAAAAGCCAGGGCAGTATAAATACCCCACATGTGACCCCATTTCGGAAAGAAGACACCCCAAGGTATTCCGTGAGGGGCATATTGAGTCCATGAAAGATTGAAATTTTTGTCCTAAGTTAGCGGAAAGTGAGACTTTGTGAGAAAAAAACAAACAAAAAAAATCAATATCCGCTAACTTATGCAAAAAAAAAAAATTCTAGGAACTCGCCATGCCCCTCATTGAATACCTTTTGGTGTCTTCTTTCCAAAGTGGGGTCACATGTGGGGTATTTATACTGCCCTGGCTTTTTAGGGGCCCGAAAGTGTGAGAAGAAGTCTGGGATCCAAATGTCTAAAAATGCCCTCCTAGAAGGAATTTGGGCCCCTTTGCGCATCTAGGCTGCAAAAAAGTGTCACACATCTGGTATCGCCGTACTCAGGAGAAGTTGGGGAATGTGTTTTGGGGTGTCATTTTACATATACCCATGCTGGGTGAGAAAAATATCTTGGTCAAATGCCAACTTTGTATAAAAAAAATGGGAAAAGTTGTCTTTTGCCAAGATATTTCTCTCACCCAGCATGGGTATATGTAAAATGACACCCCAAAACACATTGCCCAACTTCTCCTGAGTACGGCGATACCAGATGTGTGACACTTTTTTGCAGCCAAGGTGGGCAAAGGGGCACATATTCCAAAGTGCGCCTTTCGGATTTTGCAGGCCATTTTTTACACATTTTGATTGCAAGGTACTTCTTACACATTTGGGCCCCTAAATTGCCAGGGCAGTATAACTACGCCACAAGTGACCCCATTTTGGAAAGAAGACACCCCAAGGTATTCCGTGAGGGGCACGGCGAGTTCCTAGAATTTTTTATTTTTTGTCACAAGTTAGCGGAAAATGATGATTTTTCTTTTTTTTTCTTTTTTCCTTACAAAGTCTCATATTCCACTAACTTGCGACAAAAAATAAAAAATTCTAGGAACTCGCCATGCCCCTCACGGAATACCTTGGGGTGTCTTCTTTCCAAAATGGGGTCACTTGTGGCGTAGTTATACTGCCCTGGCAATTTAGGGGCCCAAATGTGTGAGAAGAACTTTGCAATCAAAATGTGTAAAAAATGCCCTGCAAAATCCGAAAGGTGCACTTTGGAATATGTGCCCCTTTGCCCACCTTGGCAGCAAAAAAGTGTGACACATCTGGTATCGCCGTACTCAGGAGAAGTTGGGGAATGTGTTTTGGGGTGTCATTTTACATATACCCATGCTGGGTGAGAAAAATATCTTGGTCAAATGCCAACTTTGTCTAAAAAAATGGGAAAAGTTGTCTTTTGCCAAGATATTTCTCTCACCCAGCATGGGTATATGTAAAATGACACCCCAAAACACATTCCCCAACTTCTCCTGAGTACGGCGATACCAGATGTGTGACACTTTTTTGATGCCAAGGTGGGCAAATGGGCACATATTCCAAAGTGCACCTTTCGGATTTCACCGGTCATTTTTTTACAGATTTTGATTGCAAAGTACTTCTCACACATTTGGGCCCCTAAATTGCCAGGGCAGTATAACTACGCCACAAGTGACCCCATTTTGGAAAGAAGACACCCCAAGGTATTCCGTGAGGGGCATGGCGAGTTCCTAGAATTTTTTATTTTTTGTCGCAAGTTAGTGGAATATGAGACTTTGTAAGAAAAAATAAATAAATAAAAATCATCATCATTTTCCGCTAACTTGTGACAAAAAATAAAAAGTTCTATGAACTCACTATGCCCATCAGCGAATACCTTAGGGTGTCTACTTTCCGAAATGGGGTCATTTGTGGGGGTTTTCTACTGTTTGGGCATTGTAGAACCTCAGGAATCATGACAGGTGCTCAGAAAGTCAGAGCTGTTTCAAAAAGCGGAAATTCACATTTTTGTAACATAGTTTGTAAACGCTATAACTTTTACCCAAACCATTTTTTTTTGCCCAAACATTTTTTTTTTTATCAAAGACATGTAGAACTATAAATTTGGCGAAAAATTTATATATGGATGTCGTTTTTTTTGCAAAATTTTACAGCTGAAAGTGAAAAATGTCATTTTTTTGCAAAAAAATCGTTACATTTTGATTAATAACAAAAATAGTAAAAATGCCAGCAGCAATGAAATACCACCAAATGAAAGCTCTATTAGTGAGAAGAAAAGGAGGTAAAATTCATTTGGGTGGTAAGTTGCATGACCGAGCGATAAACGGTGAAAGGAGTGTAGTGCCGAAGTGTAAAAAGTGCTCTGGTCATGAAGGGGGTTTCACCTAGCGGGGCTGAAGTGGTTAAGAGGCTCCAAACGTGCGGGGAAGAGACTCGAGCAATGCGACGAGCACAGGTGGTATTCGGCCGAGTACCACTACGTGCCGAGCATAGCGATGCTCGAGCTGAACCGGTACTCGGCCGAGCATGCTCGCTCATCACTGTCCATCACGTAGCATAAATACTGTGGATTGTCTGCAGCAGAATTGCATGTGGAAATCCTCAGCATTTACATTAGCAGTAAAGTGAATGACATTTTTTTTTAAAACTAAACATGTGGAGAGTGTCTGCACCAGAATGTGCACATAACTTAACATGGGGTGAAGATTTTACATTTGCAGCATGTCAATTTATATTGTAGATATTTGCCATGAATTTCACTTTTTGCAATACAGTGGGTGAAATCTGCGTCAAATCTGCAGCGTTTCCGCACTAAAAACTACAGCAAAATCTGCCATATTAAATGGATTTTGAAGCTTTGGATTTTGCCGACTTACACTACACATGGCCATACCCTCTGATTGTAATCTTCCAGGAAAGGTTGTCTTTTCCCTTTGTTCATTTTGCAATCTTTCTAAATGTATGTGTACTGTATATACAGTACTATGCAAAAGTTTTAGACAGGTGTTTGAAAATGCTGCAAAGTAAGAAAGCTTTCAAAAATAGAAATGTTAATAATAATGTAATTATTTTTACCAATTAACAAAATGCAAAGTAAATGAACAAAAGAGAAAGCTAAATCAAATTAATATTTGGTGTGACCGCTTTTTGGCTTGAAAACAGCATCAGATCTTCTAGGTACACTTGTACACAGTTTTTGAAGAAACTTGTCAGGGAGTTTGTTCCAAACATCTTGGAGAACTAAGCACTGATCTTATATAGAGGTAGGCTTGTTCGAATCCTTCTGTATCTTCATGTAATCCCAGTCAGCCCGATGATGTTCAGATCAGGACTCTGTGGAAGCCATATCATCCAGGGTCAGGATGATGGGTAGTTACCCACCTAGGGTGCCACCTCACTACCCATAAAGGGGGCATGACTTAGGCTACTTTCACACTTGCGATCCATCTGAGACAGATCCGCTCATATAATGCAGACGGTGGCTCCGTTCAGTACGGATCCGTCTGCATTATATTGTTAAAAAATTTCTAAGTGTGAAAGTAGCCTCAGACGGATCCGTCCAGACTTTCAATGTAAAGTCAATGGGGGACGGATCCGTTTGAAGATTGAGCCATAGTGTGTCATCTTCAAACGGATCCGTCCCCATTGACTTACATTGTAAGTCTGGACGGATCCGCACGCCTCTGCATGGCCAGGCGGACACCCGAACGCTGCAAGCAGCGTTCTATTGTCCGCCTGCTGAGCGGAGGCTGAACGCTGCCAGACTAATGCATTCTGAGCGGATCCGCATCCACTCAGAATGCATTAGGGCAGTACGGATGTGTTCGGGGCCGCTTGTGAGAGCCTTCAAACGGAGCTCACAAGCGGACACCCGAACGCTAGTGTGAAAGTAGCCTAACTAATGAACGCTGAAGAGCTAAATAGTAGAAGAACTTTAGGGAGCAGTGAGTATGATGCTCCTAGTTTTAGCGCTGGTATTACTCACTGCTCCCTACTTTTCTTCTCCAGGTGCCTTGCTGCACTAGGTCCTGGCGGTGCACAACCTAAGGATGCACTGTGTGCAGGACAGTACTAGGACCTGATGCTGTGCACAGTGCTATACAAAGAGGGATGGCACCCATAGGAGGAGAAGACAGGTGAGTATTTTTTATTTTTTTTTGTCTTGTCTGAGGTCTGCATTTAGGGGACCAAGGAATGAGGTTATTAGGGTGACAGGGGTCTGACATGGGTCTGTCTAAATCTAGGGTCTGTATAAATATGGTGTCTGATCTGGGATCTGCTTAAACTTGAGGTCTGATCTGGGGTCTGAATACATTTAATATCTGATTGGTGATCTACATAAAATTGGGGTCTGATCTGGGGTCTGTATACATTTTTAACCGATCTAGGGTTTGTATAATCTTGGGGTATGCATACATTTTTGGTCTCATTTGGGGTTGCATAAATTCGGGGGCTGATCTGGGTCTGTATAAATATGTAGCTTCATACCCCTGACTAAAGATGTCTGCCCATAGTGGACTGGACCAAATGGAAAAGTGAAGGTAAGGGATGAACAACCCAAATCTGTGATGTCCTTTGATTTGCAGGTCATTTATTTTATTTCTTTTTTGGCATTTCAGTAATGATTGGCCAATATGACTTTACATGGCTTGAAATATGTTTTCATCTCATTCTATTACCATTATCCTTTCCTGATTTAGAGGACACTGAAGACTTATCCTCTAACAAAACATCAGTGCAAGCCTTTTAGAGTTATTTTATTGTCTAGCCTGCACTAAACTGATCAAACTAACGGCTAATTGGTTGCTTTGGGTTGCTGCAGATTTCCGCTTTGTTATTTAATAATCCCAGAAATCATAAAATACGGCGCAATATACAGAGGATGTAACTAACTGGTTATAAAGATAATGGAAGTTATAACACCGGAGATCTGATTCAGTAAGTATCACCAACAAGAAGCAAGAAATAGAATAGTTTGGGTGAGTTTATTATCTTGTTCATTATCATGGTGGATATGTCCTATGCAGCGTACAGTATACATTACAGATATGCAGAAAACAGCACAGAAATACGCATCAGTTTCTATTTTATTTAATTTATGTGTCTCTATTTAGAAGCAGAATACAGAGATTGCAAATCTACAATTGCCTCATCAGTCCCTGTGCCCCAGGGCTGACAATTAAATTTCCCTATATCTCCCACATACACTAGGGTCAAATTAATAGGAACCAATTAAACGATCAGTAGGCTATTGGAGTGAGGGAAAAGGAGAAGCCAAAAGAAAAACAGCAGATAAACACGCGAACAATGGAAATGTTGCCTCTGTTAGGTTGAGCGGTACCATGAAATAATGCTTCCTATAGGAAAGTAAAGGACCCTTTACGTGGGCCGACACAGCAAGCAATTATCGGGAAGGGTTCCTTTTCCTAGGAAAGCTCCTTCCTGATAATTTACATGTAAAGGGGCCTAAACCAGTTCCCTACCACCCCTAGACTACCTTGTATATATGTCCAGGCGAGACAAATCTCTGAATGGACATTTTAAAAAGTCTGTACTAAGACTGCAGCTGCACGCTAATCATGCACCTGCTGGAACGGGGGCACACTATCAGTGACAGCCATACTCCCCATGAAGAAGTCAGGGACAGTTTTTCACTGTCTCTGCCTTCCCTTTTGCTCTATACACAGTGCTCAATGAGTACTGTGCATAGAGATCAAGAAGCAGATTAGAAAGCTGCAATGCCGCTTCCTGCTTCCAAATGGTCATGTGGCTGCCAGGGGCAGGGAGACTATACAAGCTTCTGGGTCTTAGCAGACCCAGATCAGCACTGCAGTGAGAACTTCTCTGGGAGCTGAATTCCCCTTGTAACTGGGGCTGACATAGTAATCCGCAATTTAAAAAATAAATAATTAAAGTTAAATGTCCCAGAAAGATCTAATATGACCTTATGGGGAAAAAAAGGTGTAAAATAATGTTTAAAAAAAATGTAAAATCAAGTATAAAAAAAACCTTTCTCCTCAGTCCACCATTTATTATTGTAAAAAACAAAAGTAAAAGTAAAAGATAGACATTTTAAGTATTGCCACATCCATAACGATCGGCTCATAGTAACATAACATAGTAACATAGTATGTAAGGCTGAAAAAAGACATTTGTCCATCCAGTTCGGCCTGTTATTCTGCAAGTTGATCCAGAGTAAGGCAAAAAAAAAACTGTGAGGTACAAGTCAATTTTCCCTTAAGGAGGAAAAAATTCCTTCCCGACTCCAATAAGGCAATCAGAATAACTCCCTGGATCAACGACCCCTCTCTAGTAGCTATAGCCTGTAATATTATTACACTACAGAAATACATCCAAGCCCCTCTTGAATTCTTTTATTGTACTCACCATCACCAGCTCCTCAGGCAGAGAGCTCCATAGTCTCACTGCTCTTACCGTAAAGAATCCTCTTCTATGTTTGTGTACAAACCTTCTTTCCTCCAGACGCAGAGGATGTCCCCTCGTCACAGTCACAGTTCTGGGGATAAATAGATGATGGGATAGATCTCTGTACTGCCCCCCCCCCCCCGTCTTTTTTCTAAAGTGAATAACACTAATGTTGATAATCTTTCAGGGTACTGTAGTCCACCCATTCCAGTTATTACTTTAGTTGCCCTCCTCTAAACCCTCTCCAGCTCTGCTATGCCTGCCTTGTTCACAGGAGCCCAGAACTGTACACAGTCCTCCATGTGTGGTCTGACTAGGAATTTGTAAAGTGGTAGGACTATGTTCTCATCACGGGCATCTATGCCCCTTTTGATGCAACCCATTATCTTATTGGTCTTGGCAGCAGTTGCCTGACACTGGTTTTTACTGCTTAGTTTGCTGTTTATTAAAATTCCTAGGCACTATAAAAAAAAATACACATGATTTACTCCGTCAAGTATAAAAATAATAAAAACAATGCCACAGCCATCTTTTGGTCACCTCTAGAATTGAGTGGACACCTGGATGTTCGGGTTCGATCGAACTTGAGAAAAAAGTTTGCGTTCGGGACCCAAACTTGACCCCGAACCCGAACCCCATTGAAGTCAATGGGGACCCAAAATTTTGAGCACTAAAATGGCTGTAAAATGTCATGAAAAGGGCTAGAGGGCTGCAAATGTTATCAAGGGTTAAGAGTAGAGTTGAGCGAACACCTGGATGTTCGGGTTCGAGAAGTTCGGCCGAACATCCCGGAAATGTTCGGGTTCGGGATCCGAACCCGATCCGAACTTCGTCCCGAACCCGAACCCCATTGAAGTCAATGGGGACCCGAACTTTTCGGCACTAAAAAGGCTGTAAAACAGCCCAGGAAAGAGCTAGAGGGCTGCAAAAGGCAGCAACATGTAGGTAAATCCCCTGCAAACAAATGTGGATAGGGAAATGAATAAAAATAAAAATTAAATAAATAAAAATTAACCAATATCAATTGGAGAGAGGTCCCATAGCAGAGAATAATGTAATAAGGGGAGGAAAATCAGCCACCATTTTGTGTCTGTTCATTGCAGCAAGAGAAGGAAGCAATATACTACATATAGTATATGGAGACGCAATATACGTCTCCATATACTAGAATGTACTGTCGGATTTGAGAATTACTGTACGTTGAAATCGCGATGCGATTAATTTAACACGAAATAATCGCATGGCGATTTCAACTTAGCACTGCTATATTCCATAGTAGGCTAGAATTAACGAATATGGAACATAACAGTGCTTAAGTTGAAATCGCAATTCGATTATTATAACTTGAATTAATCGAATTGAGATTTCAACGTAATTCTCAAATCCGACAGTACACTCTAGTATATGGAGACGTTCCCATGGTGATGGGGACGCTCCATTAGTACTGCTATATTCCATATTCGGCGAATATGGAATATAGCAGTACTAAGTTGAAATCGCCATGCGATTATTTCGTGTTAAATTAATCGCATCACGATTTCAACGTACAGTAATTCTCAAATCCGATTCTCAAATGTTGTCACAGGAAATGATGTTAAAAAAGGGTGTATTTTTGTTCTAGAGAGATGTTGAAAAAATCTGCATGCAAATCCGCACCAATTAATGCGGATTGACCGCACGGATTTGACTGTGAACACCTGCGGTTTCAGTGCGGATTCTCCGCACATGAATCCTGAACGTGTGCATGTAGCCTAACAGTCCATTGTCATAAATTTAGGTCCTGGCACCCAGGCAGAGGAGAGGGGTCCCATAACACAGAATCTGGCTTCATGTCAGCAGAGAATCAGTCTGCATGTCATAGTAGAGAATCAGGCTTCACGTCAGCCACCACTGCAACAGTCCATTGGCATATATTTAGGCCCAGCACCCAGGCAGAGGAGGGAGGTCCCGTAACAGAGAATCTGGCTTCATGTCAGCAGAGAATCAGTCTGCATGTCATAGCAGAGAATGAGGCTTCACGTCAGCCACCACTGCAACAGTCCATTGGCATATATTTAGGCCCAGCACACACACAGGCAGAGGAGAGAGGTCCCGTAACAGAGAATCTGTCTTCATGTCAGCAGAGAATTAGTCTGCATGTCATAGCAGAGAATGAGGCTTCACGTCAGCCACCACTGCAACAGTCCATTGGCATATATTTAGGCCCAGCACCCAGGCAGAGGAGGGAGGTCCCGTAACAGAGAATCTGTCTTCATGTCAGCAGAGAATCAGTCTGCATGTCATAGCAGAGAATCAGGCTTCACGTCAGCCACCACTGCAACAGTCCATTGGCATATATTTAGGCCCAGCACACACACAGGCAGAGGAGAGAGGTCCCGTAACAGAGGATCTGGCTTCATGTCAGCAGAGAATCAGTCTGCATGTCAAAGCAGAGAATGAGGCTTCACGTCAGCCACCACTGCAACAGTCCATTGGCATATATTTAGGCCCAGCACACACACAGGCAGAGGAGAGAGGTCCCGTAACAGAGAATCTGTCTTCATGTCAGCAGAGAATTAGTCTGCATGTCATAGCAGAGAATGAGGCTTCACGTCAGCCACCACTGCAACAGTCCATTGGCATATATTTAGGCCCAGCACCCAGGCAGAGGAGGGAGGTCCCGTAACAGAGAATCTGGCTTCATGTCAGCAGAGAATCAGTCTGCATGTCATAGCAGAGAATGAGGCTTCACGTCAGCCACCACTGCATCAGTCCATTGGCATATATTTAGGCCCAGCACACACACAGGCAGAGGAGAGAGGTCCCGTAACAGAGAATCTGTCTTCATGTCAGCAGAGAATTAGTCTGCATGTCATAGCAGAGAATGAGGCTTCACGTCAGCCACCACTGCAACAGTCCATTGGCATATATTTAGGCCCAGCACACACACAGGCAGAGGAGAGAGGTCCCGTAACAGAGAATCTGGCTTCATGTCAGCAGAGAATCAGTCTGCATGTCATAGCAGAGAATGAGGCTTCACGTCAGCCACCACTGCAACAGTCCATTGGCATATATTTAGGCCCAGCACACACACAGGCAGAGGAGAGAGGTCCCGTAACAGAGAATCTGTCTTCATGTCAGCAGAGAATTAGTCTGCATGTCATAGCAGAGAATGAGGCTTCACGTCAGCCACCACTGCAACAGTCCATTGGCATATATTTAGGCCCAGCACACACACAGGCAGAGGAGAGAGGTCCCGTAACAGAGAATCTGGCTTCATGTCAGCAGAGAATCAGTCTGCATGTCATAGCAGAGAATGAGGCTTCACGTCAGCCACCACTGCAACAGTCCATTGGCATATATTTAGGCACAGCACACACACAGGCAGAGGAGAGAGGTCCCGTAACAGAGAATCTGTCTTCATGTCAGCAGAGAATTAGTCTGCATGTCATAGCAGAGAATGAGGCTTCACGTCAGCCACCACTGCAACAGTCCATTGGCATATATTTAGGCCCAGCACACACACAGGCAGAGGAGAGAGGTCCCGTAACAGAGAATCTGGCTTCATGTCAGCAGAGAATCAGTCTGCATGTCATAGCAGAGAATGAGGCTTCACGTCAGCCACCACTGCAACAGTCCATTGGCATATATTTAGGCCCAGCACACACACAGGCAGAGGAGAGAGGTCCCGTAACAGAGAATCTGGCTTCATGTCAGCAGAGAATCAGTCTGCAGGTCATAGCAGAGAATGAGGCTTCACGTCAGCCACCACTGCAACAGTCCATTGGCATATATTTAGGCCCAGCACACACACAGGCAGAGGAGAGAGGTCCCGTAACAGAGGATCTGGCTTCATGTCAGCAGAGAATCAGTCTGCATGTCATAGCAGAGAATGAGGCTTCACGTCAGCCACCACTGCAACAGTCCATTGGCATATATTTAGGCCCAGCACACACACAGGCAGAGGAGAGAGGTCCCGTAACAGAGAATCTGGCTTCATGTCAGCAGAGAATCAGTCTGCATGTCATAGCAGAGAATGAGGCTTCACGTCAGCCACCACTGCAACAGTCCATTGGCATATATTTAGGCCCAGCACACACACAGGCAGAGGAGAGAGGTCCCGTAACAGAGGATCTGGCTTCATGTCAGCAGAGAATCAGTCTGCATGTCATAGCAGAGAATCAGGCTTCACGTCAGCCACCACTGCAACAGTCCATTGTCATAAATTTAGGCCCAGCACCCAGGCAGAGGAGAGAGGTCCCGTAACAGACAATCTGGCTTCATGTCAGCAGAGAATTAGTCTGCATGTCATAGCAGAGAATCAGGCTTCATGTCAGCCACCACTGCAACAGTCCATTGGCATATATTTAGGCCTAGCACACAGGCAGAGGAGAGGTTCATTCAACTTTGGGTAGCCTCGCAATATAATGATAAAATGAAAATAAAAATAGGATTGAATGAGGAAGTGCCCTGGAGTCCAATAATATATGGTTATGGGGAGGTAGTTAATGTCTAATCTGGACAAGGGACGGACAGGTCCTGTGGGATCCATGCCTGGTTCATTTTTATGAACGTCAGCTTGTCCACATTGGCTGTAGACAGGCGGCTGCGTTTGTCTGTAATGACGCCCCCTGCCGTGCTGAATACACGTTCAGACAAAACGCTGGCTGCCGGGCAGGCCAGCACCTCCAAGGCATAAAAGGCTAGCTCTGGCCACGTGGACAATTTAGAGACCCAGAAGTTGAATGGGGCCGAACCATCAGTCAGTACGTGGAGGGGTGTGCACACGTACTGTTCCACCATGTTAGTGAAATGTTGCCTCCTGCTAACACGTTGCGTATCAGGTGGTGGTGCAGTTAGCTGTGGCGTGTTGACAAAAGTTTTCCACATCTCTGCCATGCTAACCCTGCCCTCAGAGGAGCTGGCCGTGACACAGCTGCCTTGGCGACCTCTTGCTCCTCCTCTGCCTTGGCCTTGGGCTTCCACTTGTTCCCCTGTGACATTTGGGAATGCTCTCAGTAGCGCGTCTACCAACGTGCGCTTGTACTCGCGCATCTTCCTATCACGCTCCAGTGCAGGAAGTAAGGTGGGCACATTGTCTTTGTAGCGTGGATCCAGCAGGGTGGCAACCCAGTAGTCCGCACAGGTTAAAATGTGGGCAACTCTGCTGTCGTTGCGCAGGCACTGCAGCATGTAGTCGCTCATGTGTGCCAGGCTGCCCAGGGGTAAGGACAAGCTGTCCTCTGTGGGAGGCGTATCGTCATCGTCCTGCCTTTCCCCCCAGCCACGCACCAGTGATGGACCCGAGCTGCGTTGGGTGCCACCCCGCTGTGACCATGCTTCATCCTCATCCTCCTCCACCTCCTCCTCATCCTCGTCCTCCTCGTCCTCCAGTAGTGGGCCCTGGCTGGCCACATTTGTACCTGGCCTCTGCTGTTGCCAAAAACCTCCCTCTGAGTCACTTCGAAGAGACTGGCCTGAAAGTGCTAAAAATGACCCCTCTTCCTCCTCCTCCTCCTCCTCCTCCTCCTGGGCCACCTCCTCTTGCATCATCGCCCTAAGTGTTTTCTCAAGGAGACATAGAAGTGGTATTGTAACGCTGATAACGGTGTCATCGCCACTGGCCATGTTGGTGGAGTACTCGAAACAGCGCAACAGGGCACACAGGTCTCGCATGGAGGCCCAGTCATTGGTGGTGAAGTGGTGCTGTTCTGTAGTGCGACTGACCCGTGCGTGCTGCAGCTGAAACTCCACTATGGCCTGCTGCTGCTCGCACAGTCTGTCCAGCATGTGCAAGGTGGAGTTCCACCTGGTGGGCACGTCGCATATGAGGCGGTGAGCGGGAAGGCCGAAGTTACGCTGTAGCGCAGACAGGCGAGCAGCAGCAGGATGTGAACGCCGGAAGCGCGAACAGACGGCCCGCACTTTATGCAGCAGCTCTGACATGTCGGGGTAGTTGTGAATGAACTTCTGCACCACCAAATTCAGCACATGCGCCAAGCAAGGGATGTGCGTCAAATTGGCTAGTCCCAGAGCTGCAACGAGATTTCGCCCATTATCGCACACCACCAGGCCGGGCTTGAGGCTCACCGGCAGCAACCACTCGTCGGTCTGTTGTTCAATACCCCGCCACAACTCCTGTGCGGTGTGGGGCCTGTCCCCCAAACATATGAGTTTCAGAATGGCCTGCTGACGTTTACCCCGGGCTGTGCTGAAGTTGGTGGTGAAGGTGTGTGGCTGACTGGATGAGCAGGTGGAAGAAGAGGAGGAGGAAGCCGAGAAGGAGGAGGTGGCAACAGGAGGCAAAGAATGTTGCCCTGCGATCCTTGGCGGCGGAAGGACGTGCGCCAAACAGCTCTCCGCCTGGGGCCCAGCTGCCACTACATTTACCCAGTGTGCAGTTAGGGAGATATAGCGTCCCTGGCCGTGCTTACTGGTCCACGTATCTGTGGTTAGGTGGACCTTGCTACAGATGGCGTTGCGCAGTGCACACTTGATTTTATCGGATACTTGGTTGTGCAGGGAAGGCACGGCTCTCTTGGAGAAGTAGTGCCGGCTGGGAACAACATACTGTGGGACAGCAAGCGACATGAGCTGTTTGAAGCTGTCTGTGTCCACCAGCCTAAATGACAGCATTTCATAGGCCAGTAGTTTAGAAATGCTGGCATTCAGGGCCAGGGATCGAGGGTGGCTAGGTGGGAATTTACGCTTTCTATCAAATGTTTGTGAGATGGAGAGCTGAACGCTGGCGTGTGACATGGTTGAGACGCTTGGTGACGGAGGTGGTGGTGGTGGTGTTGGTGGTACATCCCCTGTTTGCTGGGCGGCAGGTGCCAACGTTCCTCCAGAGGCGGAGGAAGAGGCCGAGGCGGCAGCAGCAGAATAGGCCGAGGCGGCAGCAGCAGAAGAGGTAGCAGGGGGAGCCTGAGTGACTTCCTTGGTTTTAAGGTGTTTACTCCACTGCAGTTCATGCTTTGCATGCAGGTGCCTGGTCATGCAGGTTGTGCTCAGGTTCAGAACGTTAATGCCTCGCTTCAGGCTCTGATGGCACAGCGTGCAAACCACTCGGGTCTTGTCGTCAGCACATTGTTTGAAGAAGTGCCATGCCAGGGAACTCCTTGAAGCTGCCTTTGGGGTGCTCGGTCCCAGATGGCGGCGGTCAGTAGCAGGCGGAGTCTCTTGGCGGCGGGTGTTCTGCTTTTGCCCACTGCTCCCTCTTTTGCTACGCTGTTGGCTCGGTCTCACCACTGCCTCTTCCTCCGAACTGTGAAAGTCAGTGGCACGACCTTCATTCCATGTGGGGTCTAGGACCTCATCGTCCCCTGCATCGTCTTCCACCCAGTCTTGATCCCTGACCTCCTGTTCAGTCTGCACACTGCAGAAAGACGCAGCAGTTGGCACCTGTGTTTCGTCATCATCAGAGACATGCTGAGGTGGTATTCCCATGTCCTCATCATCAGGAAACATAAGTGGTTGTGCGTCAGTGCATTCTATGTCTTTCACCGCTGGGGAAGGGCTAGGTGGATGCCCTTGGGAAACCCTGCCAGCGGAGTCTTCAAACAGCATAAGAGACTGCTGCATAACTTGAGGCTGAGACAGTTTCCCTGGTATGCATGGGGGTGATGTGACAGACTGATGGGGTTGGTTTTCAGGCGCCATCTGTGCGCTTTCTGCAGAAGACTGGGTGGGAGATAATGTGAACGTGCTGGATCCACTGTCGGCCACCCAATTGACTAATGCCTGTACCTGCTCAGGCCTTACCATCCTTAGAACGGCATTGGGCCCCACCATATATCGCTGTAAATTCTGGCGGCTACTGGGACCTGAGGTAGTTGGTACACTAGGACGTGTGGATGTGGCAGAACGGCCACGTCCTCTCCCAGCACCAGAGGGTCCACTAACACCACCACGACCATGTCCACGTCCGCGTCCCTTACTAGATGTTTTTCTCATTGTTATGGTTCACCACAACAACAAATATATTATTTGGCCCAATGTATTGTATTCAAATTCAGCGGGATATAAATTTGAGGCCTAGTATTTAGGCGCTGGGTGACCGGTATGGATTTAGTGACAGAATTAGACTTGGAAATGCACAGAAGCGTGTGTGTGAAGTTATTCTGAATGACCCTATGTGCACCTTGAATATTATATACCCTTTTAGGGATAGATTTCAAATAGCTCTGATATAGCAGAAACCACTAAATTATGAAATTGCTAAATTGGGAATTGTATTTCAACCCAGAACAAGAAATGTGCTTGAACGGACACTAAATAACTCGCCCAGCTACAGCACTAGGGACAGATTTAGCTGGATATAAATTTGAGGCCTAGTATTTAGGCGCTGGGTGACAGGTATGGGTTTAGTGACAGAATTAGACTTGGAAATGCACAGTAGCGGGTGTGTGAAGTTATTCTGAATGTCCCTATGTGCACCTTCAATATGATCTACCCTTTTAGGGATAGATTTCAAATAGCTCTGATACAGCAGAAACCACTAAATTTTTAAATTGCTAAATTGGGAATTGTATTTCAACCCAGAACAAGAAATGTGCTTGAACGGACACTAAATAACTCGCCCAGCTACAGCACTAAGGACAGATTTAGGCCTCATGCACACGACCGTTGTGTGCATCCGTGGCCGTTGTGCCGTTTTCCGTTTTTTTTCGCGGACCCATTGACTTTCAATGGGTCCGTGGAAAAATCGGAAAATGCACCGTTTTGCAGCCGAGGCCGTGATCCGTGTATCCTGTCCGTCAAAAAAATATGACCTGTCCTATTTTTTTGACGGACAACGGTTCACGGACCCATTCAAGACAATGGGTCCGTGAAAGAACACGGATGCACACAAGATTGGCATCCGTGTCCGTGATCCGTGGCCGTAGGTTGCTTTCATACAGACGGATCCGAAGATCCGTCTGCATAAAGGCTTTTTCAGAGGTGAGTTTTCACTTCGCGAAAACTCAGATCCGACAGTATATTCTAACACAGAGGCGTTCCCATGGTGATGGGGACGCTTCAGGTTAGAATATACTGAAAAACTGTGTACATGACTGCCCCCTGCTGCCTGGCAGGTGCTGCCAGGCAGCAGGGGGCAGACCCCCCCCCCCTGTTTTTAACTCATTTGTGGCCAGTGCGGCCGCCCCCCCCCCCTCCCTCCCCTGTAGTTAACTAATTGGTGTCCAGTGGGCCCCCCCTCCGTCCGCTATAGATAACTCATTGGTGTCCAGTGGGCCCCCCCTCCGTCCGCTATAGATAACTCATTGGTGTCCAGTGGGCCCCCCCTCCGTCCGCTATAGATAACTCATTGGTGGCCAGTGGGCCCTCTCCCCTCCCACCCCCTCCTAATTAAAATCGCCCCCCTATCATTGGTGGCAGTGGTGAGTACCGATCGGAGTCCCAGTGTAATCGCTGGGGCTCCGATCGGTAACCATGGCAACCGGGACGCTACTGCAGTCCCGGTTGCCATGGTAGCTTAGCAGTTTGTAGAAGCTTTATACTTACCTGAAGAGCAGCGATGTCTGTGACCGGCCGGGAGCTCCTCCTACTGGTAAGTGACAGGTCTGTGCTATAAGCAATGCGCCGCACAGACCTTTCACTTACCAGTAGGAGGAGCTCCCGGCCGGTCACAGACATCGCAGCTCTTCAGGTAAGTATGAAGCTTCTACAAATTGCTAAGCTACCATGGCAACCGGGACTGCAGGTAGCGTCCCGGTTGCCATGGTTACCGATCGGAGCCCCAGCGATTACACTGGGACTCCGATCGGTACTCACCACTGCCACCAATGATAGGGGGCGATTTTAATTAGGAGGGGGAGGGAGGGGAGAGGGCCCACTGGCCACCAACGAGTTATCTACAGCGGAGGGAGGGGGGGCCCACTGGACACCAATGAGTTATCTATAGCGGACGGAGGGGGGGCCCACTGGACACCAATGAGTTATCTATAGCGGACGGAGGGGGGGCCCACTGGCCACCAACGAGTTAACTACAGGGGAGGGAGGGGGGGCCCACTGGACACCAACGAGTTTACTACAGGGGAGGGAGGGGGGGGGCGGCCGCACAGGGGAGGGAGGGGGGGGGGGCGGCCGCACTGGCCACCAATGAGTTAAAAACAGGGGGGGGGGTCTGCCCCCTGCTGCCTGGCAGCACCTGCCAGGCAGCAGGGGGCAGTCATGTACACAGTTTTTCAGTATATTCTAACCTGAAGCGTCCCCATCACCATGGGAACGCCTCTGTGTTAGAATATACTGTCGGATCTGATTTTCACGATGTAGCTCATATCCGACAGTATATTCTAACATAGAGGCGTTCCCATGGTGATGGGGACGCTTCAAGTTAAAATATACCATCGGATTGGAGAAAACTCCAATCCGATGGTATAAAAGAACTCCAGACTTTACATTGAAAGTCAATGGGGACGGATCCGTTTGAAATGGCACCATATTGTGTCAACTTCAAACGGATCCGTCCCTATTGACTTGCATTGTAATTCAGGACGGATCCGTTTGGCTCCGCACGGCCAGGCGGACGCCAAAACGACTTTTTTTTCATGTCCGTGGATCCTCCAAAAATCAAGGAAGATCCACGGACGAAAAAACGGTCACGGATCACGGACCCACGGACCCCGTTTTTGCGGGCCGTGAAAAAAAACTGTCGTGTGCATGAGGCCTAAGCTGGATATGAATTTGAGGCCTAGTATTTAGGCGCTGGGTGACAGGTATGGATTTAGTGACAGAATTAGACTTGGAAATGCACAGTAGCGGGTGTGTGTAGTTATTCTGAATGTCCCTATGTGCACCTTGAATATTATATACCCTTTTAGGGATAGATTTCAAATAGCTCTGATATAGCAGAAACCACTAAATTATGAAATTGCTAAATTGGGAATTGTATTTCAACCCAGAACAAGAAATGTGCTTGAACGGACACTAAATAACTCGCCCAGCTACAGCACTAAGGACAGATTTAGCTGGATATAAATTTGAGGCCTAGTATTTAGGCGCTGGGTGACAGGTATGGGTTTAGTGACAGAATTAGACTTGGAAATGCACAGTAGCGGGTGTGTGAAGTTATTCTGAATGTCCCTATGTGCACCTTCAATATGATCTACCCTTTTAGGGATAGATTTCAAATAGCTCTGATACAGCAGAAACCACTAAATTTTTAAATTGCTAAATTGGGAATTGTATTTCAACCCAGAACAAGAAATGTGCTTGAACGGACACTAAATAACTCGCCCAGCTACAGCACTAAGGACAGATTTAGCTGGATATAAATTTGAGGCCTAGTATTTAGGCGCTGGGTGACAGGTATGGGTTTAGTGACAGAATTAGACTTGGAAATGCACAGTAGCGGGTGTGTGAAGTTATTCTGAATGTCCCTATGTGCACCTTCAATATGATCTACCCTTTTAGGGATAGATTTCAAATAGCTCTGATACAGCAGAAACCACTACATTTTTAAATTGCTAAATTGGGAATTGTATTTCAACCCAGAACAAGAAATGTGCTTGAACGGACACTAAATAACTCGCCCAGCTACAGCACTAAGGACAGATTTAGCTGGATATGAATTTGAGGCCTAGTATTTAGGCGCTGGGTGACAGGTATGGGTTTAGTGACAGAATTAGACTTGGAAATGCACAGTAGCGGGTGTGTGAAGTTATTCTGAATGTCCCTATGTGCACCTTCAATATGATCTACCCTTTTAGGGATAGATTTCAAATAGCTCTGATACAGCAGAAACCACTACATTTTTAAATTGCTAAATTGGGAATTGTATTTCAACCCAGAACAAGAAATGTGCTTGAACGGACACTAAATAACTCGCCCAGCTACAGCACTAAGGACAGATTTAGCTGGATATAAATTTGAGGCCTAGTATTTAGGCGCTGGGTGACAGGTATGGGTTTAGTGACAGAATTAGACTTGGAAATGCACAGTAGCGGGTGTGTGAAGTTATTCTGAATGTCCCTATGTGCACCTTCAATATGATCTACCCTTTTAGGGATAGATTTCAAATAGCTCTGATACAGCAGAAACCACTACATTTTTAAATTGCTAAATTGGGAATTGTATTTCAACCCAGAACAAGAAATGTGCTTGAACGGACACTAAATAACTCGCCCAGCTACAGCACTAAGGACAGATTTAGCTGGATATAAATTTGAGGCCTAGTATTTAGGCGCTGGGTGACAGGTATGGGTTTAGTGACAGAATTAGACTTGGAAATGCACAGTAGCGGGTGTGTGAAGTTATTCTGAATGTCCCTATTTGCACCTTCAATATGATCTACCCTTTTAGGGATAGATTTCAAATAGCTCTGATACAGCAGAAACCACTAAATTTTTAAATTGCTAAATTGGGAATTGTATTTCAACCCAGAACAAAAAATGTGCTTTGACGGACACTAAATAACTTTCCCAGCCACAACAGGACAGCGGTAACGAGAGATTTAGCGGGATATAAATTTGAGGCCTAGTATTTAGGCGCTGGGTGACCGGTATGGATTTAGTGACAGAATTAGACTGGGATATGGCCAAAAAATAACCACACTATTGCTGGTTAAATGCACTTGGTGATGGGCGCAGCTTGCCCCTGATGTAGTATATGGCCAAAAAATGAACAGACTATTGCTGGTTAAATGCACTTGGTGTCACAGCTTGACCAACCACACTACTGAGGGTTAAATGCACTTGGTGACGGGCGCAGCTTGCCCCTGATGTAGTATATGGCCAAAAAATGAACAGACTATTGCTGGTTAAATGCACTTGGTGTCACAGCTTGACCAACCACACTACTGAGGGTTAAATGCACTTGGTGACGGGCGCAGCTTGCCCCTGATGTAGTATATGGCCAAAAAATAAACAGACTATTGCTGGTTAAATGCACTTGGTGTGACAGCTTCACCCTGATGTAGGCTTTAGCCAAAAAACAAACGCACCATTGAGGGTTAAATGCACTTGGTGACAGGCGCAGCTTGCCCCTGATGTAGTATATGGCCAAAAAATAAACAGACTATTGCTGGTTAAATGCACTTGGTGTGACAGCTTCACCCTGATGTAGGCTTTAGCCAAAAAACAACCACACCATTGAGGGTTAAATGCACTTGGTCGCAGCTTGTGCTGGCGCACCACAAGACACAAAATGGCCGCCGATCACCCCAGAAAAATGTGACTGACAAACGGTCTGGGCAGCCTAAAAACAGTGAGCAATTGAGGATCAGCAGCTCAATGATCCACAGCTGCAGATCGATCAGTTAATCAAGTCCTTTGGAGGAGTTAATCTGCCTAATCTCGCCCTACTGTCGCAGCCGCAACCTCTCCCTACGCTAATCAGAGCAGAGTGACGGGCGGCGCTATGTGACTCCAGCTTAAATAGAGGCTGGGTCACATGGTGCTCTGGCCAATCACAGCCATGCCAATAGTAGGCATGGCTGTGATGGCCTCTTGGGGCAAGTAGTATGACGCTTGTTGATTGGCTGCTTTGCAGCCTTTCAAAAAGCGCCAAGAAAGCGTCACAAAAGCGCGAAGAAAGCGACGAACACCGAACCCGAACCCGGACTTTTACGAAAATGTCCGGGTTCGGGTCCGTGTCACGGACACCCCAAAATTCGGTACGAACCCGAACTATACAGTTCGAGTTCGCTCATCCCTAGTTAAGAGCATGGCAAGTGCTCTGCAAACAAATGTTGATAGGGAAATGACTTTAAATAACATAAAATAGGTAAAAAAATAAATAAAAAATATTGATCTAGGAGGACAAGGTCCATATGGAGTAGGAGGTTGAGGAGGCGGTGGATGTGGCGGTGGAAGCGGCGGTGGAGGAGGAGGTAGCCTACACTGCTTTTTTGTTTTAAATTTTATTTTTAAAATTAGGGTACACCCCAAAACATTGGGAAATATAACCTGTGATAATCCCCTCCAGTCGTGCTAAACACACATTCAGACAATATACTAGCTGCAGAGTAGGCCAGCAACTCCAAGGGGTAAAGGGCAAGCTCAGGCCATGTGCCCAAGTTGGAGACCCAGAAGTTGCAGGGGCTGACCCCTGTCAGTCAGTTCGTGTAGGCGTGTGCACACTTACTGCCCCACCATGTCGCACGTCCCCGTGATGTTCACGATCCAATTTGATATCTGCTCTATCAACTTTCTATGTTCTTTTATGCTCCTACCATGGTGATCACAGGTGGCGGGGAATCAGGGTTCCAGGCCAGGGAGGGAGCGTGAGAAAGAGAGACCACATCTAAGGGAGGATTCAGTTTTTCAAATTTAAAATTATAGAGTTGAAATATGGGAGAAATTATTAAAGCATAAAAGTGTGACAACTTTTCAAAGTTTAAAGGGAACCTGTCATGTGGATATTTGATTATAATCTAACTAATTATATACAATCATTAACTACTAAAAAGTGCCTTAGATGTATTCACTTACTGGTGTGACAGATGGTTACCTCATAATATACACACAAAGATGCCGCATGCTAATGAGCTGATTGGAGTCCAGCGTGAGGTCATCAAGTTCAGCGTATATTTAATTCATAGCTATAGCCACTCCCCTGCCCACCTGCTGCTGATTCATATGGAAACAAACTGTCAAAAATGTAAATGACAATGTTATTTTTTTTAACCGGCAAACTAGGTATAGCAGTGGTACTATGCACCCAAAAATTGGTTCATTTCACCCAAAAATGTAAATGACAATTTTTTGTTTTGTTTAACCTGTCTAATAGGTATAGCAATAGTACTATACACCCAAAAATTGCTGAATTTCACCAGAAAATGTTACTGACAAAGTAGTGAAATGATATACAATAAAATACATACAAATAAAAAAAAATTGATTTATGAGATGGAGTTCCATATGGAGTAGGAGTTTGAGGAGGCGGTGGACGTAGCAGGGTAGGTAGAAGCGGCGGTGGAGGAGGACGAGGTAGCCAACACAGGTTTTAATTTTATTTTTTAAAATTAGGGTACACTCTAAAAGAGTGTGAAATATCCAAAATACAAGAATGAGCAATTGCGCTGCAGTATAACAATGGCTGGTTAGTGCCGCTATGCATGTCTATTCTGCACAAGGTATGGACAAGTCCTGAGGGATCCATGCCTGGTTCATTTTAATGAACGTGAGCTTGTCCACATTGGCTGTGGACGGGCGGCTGCGCCTGTCTGTGATGACTCCCACTGCCGTGCTAAACACACGTTCAGATAATACACTGGCTGCAGGGCAGGCCAGCACCTCCAAGGCGTAAAGGGCAAGCTCAGGCCATGTGCTCAAATTGGAGACCCAGAAGTTGAAGGGGGCAGACCCGTCATTCAGTACGTGTAGGCGTGTGCACACTTACTGCTCCACCATGTTGGTGAAATGCTGCCTCCTGCTAAAACGTTCCATATCAGCTGGTGGTGCTGGTTGTTGTGGCGTGCTGACAAAGCTTTTCCCCATTTTGGCCATGCTAACCCTGCCTTCTGAGGTGCTGGCGGTGCCCCAGCTGCGTTGGCGACCTCTTCCTCGTCCTCTGCCTTCGCCTTGTGCTTCCACTGTGCCCCCCGCAGTCAGGTGGGAATGCCACCAGCAGCGCGTCTACCAGCGTGCGCTCATACTCGCGCATCTTGCGATCACGCTCCAGTGACGGAATTAAGGACAGTATGTTGTCCTTGTAACGGGGATCCAGCAGCGTGGCCACCCAGTAATCAGCACAAGTTAGAATGTGGGCAACTCGGCAGTCTTTGCTGAGACACTGCAGCATGTAATCACTCATGTGTGCCAGGCTGCCCAGAGGCAACGAAAAGCTGTCCTGGGAGGTCTATCACTTGTGTCCTCTGTATCCCCCCAGCAACGCACCAGTGATGGCCATGAGCTTGTCTGGGTGCCACCCTGCTGTGAACATTGTTCCTCCTCCTCCATCTCCTCATCCTCCACCTCCTTATCCTCCAGAACTGTGCCCTGGCTGGACAATTGTGTACCTTGGGTTTGTGGGTGCAGGATCCCACCCTCAGAGCCACTTGAATGACTGTCCGGAATCCCTACGAAATGATCCCTCTTCCCCCTCCGGTGCCACATCCTCTTCCATCATAGCCAGGAGCGTTTTTTAAAGGAGGCATAGAAGTGGGATAGTAACGCTGAGAACAGCGTTATCGGCACTGGCCATGTTGGTGGAGTACAAACAGCGCAACAAGGAACACAGGTCTCGCATGGAGGCCCAGTCATTGGTGGTGAAGTGGTGCTGTCCTGCCGAGCGACTGACCTGTGCGAGCAGCTGAAACTCCACTATTGCCTGCTGCTGCTCGCACAGTCTGCAGCGCTGACAGGCGAGCAGCAGCAGGGTAGAACACCGAAAGCGTGCATAGATGACCCACACTTTATGCAGCAGCTCTGACATATCGGGGTAATTTATCGGGGTAATTTTAAATTTTTAAGGAATCTCTGTACCACCAAATTCAGCACATGCGCCAGGCAAGCGATGTGGTCAAACCGGCTAGTCCCAGAGCTGCTATTCGCCCATTATCCCACAATACCAGGCCGGGCTTGAGGCTGACTGGCACAAACCACTCATCGGCCTGTTGTTCAAGGCCCGTCCACAGCTCCTGCGCGGTGTGGGGTTTGTCCCCCAAACAGATACGTTTTAAAACTGCCTGCTGTCGTTTACCCCTGGCTGTGCTGAAGTTGGTGGTGAAGGTGTTATGCTGACCGGATGAGGAGCTGGTAGAGGATGAGGAAGCAGAGTAGGAGGAGGAAGCAACAGGAGGCAAACTGAAGCGCCCTGCAATCCTCGGTGGTGGAAGGACATGTGCCAAACTACTATCCGCCTCAGGCCCAGCAGCCACTGCATTTACCCAGTGTGCTGTTATGGAGATATAACGTCCCTGACCGTGCTTACTGGTCCACGTATCCGTAGTCAGGTGCACCTTGCCACAGATGGTGTTGTGCAGTGCACACCTGATTTAGTCCTCTACTTGGTTGTGCAGGGAAGGGATGGCTCACCTGGAAAAGTAGTGGCAGCTGGGCACGACGTACTGTGGAACAGCCACCGCCATAAGGTTTTTAAAACTACCAGATGGAATGACAGCATTTCAAAGGTTAGTAATTTAGAAATGCTGGCATTCAGGGCTAGGGATCGCGGGTGGGTAGGGGGGTACTTCCTCTTCCTCTCCAGCGTTTGGGAGATGGAGAGCTGAACACTTCCTTGGGATATTGTGGAGATGCTTGGTGACCCAGGTGTTGGTGTTGCTGGCAGATACTCTGTTTGTGGGGTGGCAGGTGGCACTGTCACTCCACCGGTGGATGAAGAGGCCGAGACTGCAGAAGAAGAGGAAGCAGGAGGAGCCAGAGACCTTTTTTTTGTTTTTGAGCTGTCTACTCCACTGCAGTTCGTGCTTTGCACTTAAATGCCTGGTCATGCAGGTTGTGCTCAGGTTGAGAACGTTTGTGCCTCACTTCAGGCTCTGATTGCACAGCGTGCAAACCACTCATGTCTTGTCATCAGCACATTGTCTGAAGAACTGCCATGCCAGGGAACTCATTGGAGCTAGCTTTGGTGTGCTCAGTCCCTTGCTGCGGTGGGCAGTAGCAGGCGTACTGTCTAGAGGATGGCCACCCCACTTTTGCACCCTGCTCCCTCTTCTGATGTGCTGGTGGCTTTGTGCGACCACCGCCTCTTCCCCCGAACTACATAGGTCACTTGCATGACCTTGATTCCATATGGGGTCGAGGACCTCATCGTCCTCCACATCATCTTCCACCCAGTCTTTACCCCTGCCTTCTTTGTCGGTCTGCACAATTTCGAAAGCCCCAGCAGTTGGCACCTGTGCTTCTTCATCATCCGAGACGTGCTACGATGGTCCTCCCATGTACTCATCTTGAAAGATAAGTGGTTGGGCATCGGTGCACTCAATCTCTTTCACTTCTGGGGCAGGGCTAGCTGGATGGCCCTGGGAAACCATGCTAACAGAGTCATTAAAAAGCAGAAGAGACTGCTGCATGACTTGGGGCTCAGACTGCTTGGCTGATTTGCAAGGGGGTGAGGTGAAAGACTGATGGACATGGGCTGCAGGTGCCAACTATGGTCTTTCAGCAGGAGACTGGGTGGGAGACAATGTGAAGGAACTGGATCCACTGTCAGCAACCCAATCTACTATCGCCTGTAGTTGTTCAGGCCTCACCATTCGTAGAGCAGCATTAGGCCCGACCAAATACCGCTGCAGGTTTTTTCGCCTACTCGCACCTGAGGAAGTGGTTTCAATTGTGCGTGTAGCTGGCACAGATACACCACGTCCTCTCCCTGCAACAGGAGCTCCACCAGCAGCACCACGACCTGGGCCACGTCCCTTATTTGACACTCTTCTCATATTTCTCGAATTTAGAATCTTGCCCTAAATGGGTGTTTAATTAATAGTAGAATAGAACGACAGTATGTAAAGGGTGTATTTCACACGGCCTGAACCACTGTAGGCTTGAATTAAATACTTCTTTGCCAAAAATGTCTGTATTTTAAATGCCTGAATCAAACCCCTGTATGTAAAGGGGGTATCTCACACGGCCTGAACCAGTGTAGGCCAGAATTAAATATTTCTTTACCCAAAATGGCTGTATTTCAAATGCCTGAATCAAACCCCTGTATCTAAAGGGTGTATCTCACGCGGCCTGAACCAGTGTAGGCCTGAATTAAATATTTATTTGCCCAAAATGGCTGTATTTAAAATGCCTGAATGAAACCCCTGTATGTAAAGGGTGTATCTCACACGGCCTGACCCACTGTAGGCCTGAATTAAATATTGGTGCACCAAATGGTGGTATTTCAAATCTCTGAATCTAACCCAAATGTATTAAGGGTGTATCTCACAATGACATATGCAGCAAAGGCTGCCAAATAAACTTTTTTTGCCCAACCGGGTGTTTGTTTATTAACTCAATATGGCAGCAGTATATAACCCAGGAATTTCAAACGTGCTTATGCTGCAAGGCCTGAAATATTGTTTATTCTGCCCCAAAAAGGGTGTTTTATTAATGAAAGAATCTAAGCCCTTTATATACAGGGTGTATCTCACACGGCCTGATCCACTGTAGGCCTGAATTAAAGATTTCTTTGCCCAAAATGGCTGTATTAGAAATGCCTGAATCAAACCCCTGTATGTAAAGGGTGTATCTCACACGGCCTGAACCACTGTAGGCCTGAATTAAATATTGGTGCACCAAATGGTGGTATTTCAAATCTCTGAATCTAACCCAAATGTATTAAGGGTGTATCTCACAATGACATCTGCATCAAAGGCTGCCAACTTTTTTTTTTTGCCCAAACGAGTGTTTGTTTAACAACTGAATTTGATAGCAGTATATAAGCCTGTAATTTCACACGTGCTGATGCTGCAAGGCCTGAAAATAGTGGTTTTTGGCAAAAAAGTGTGTTTTTAAAACCCCAGAAAATGATGGGTGTATTTCTAGCTTAAATTGCACATTGACTAATCCAGATGTTGTATATTGCCAAAAAAGTGTTTTTTTTGGTAACAGAATATGAAAGCTGTATATATTAAACTTGAATTTAACACTTGCAGATCAGGAAAATACAGTTTTTTGGCAAAAAAGTGTGTTTTTAAAATCCCAGAAAAAGATGGGTGCATTTCTAGCTTAAATTGCACACTGACTAATACAGATGTTGTATATTGCCAAAAAAATTGTGATTTTCAATGTCCCAAAAGCTCAGATGCAGTGCTGGTACACTGAGCTTGCATAAAATGGCCGCCGCCGCCCACTTAACTAACAGACGGATAAAAGTTTGTTTTTTTTGGTCAATGGGCTCAGAGCAGGCTAAAAAGATTGTGCCCTGCACCCACACAACTATCTCTATGTAGATCGCTGAGTTAGATTCTCTCCTATTCTCTCCCTGAAATCACCAGTCCAGCAGCATCCTCTCCCTACAATTATAACAGCAGAGTGACGTGCAGCGCCATGTGACTCAAGCTTATATAGAGCCTGGGTCACATGCTGCTCTGGCCAATCACAGCCATGCCATTAGTAGGCATGGCTGTCAAGGCTTCTAAGGTCAGACAGTTAAACGCTTGTTAATTGGTTGCTCTTCAGCCTTTCAAAAAGTGTCGAGAAATCGCCGAACCCGAACTTTTACTGAAATGTTCGGGTCCGGGGTCCAAAAATCCTAAAGTTCTGTATAAACCTGAACTTTACAGTTTGGGTTCGCTCAACCCTAGTCATCTCCAAAGGAACATTGCATATCAAGCGATCAAAAAGTCTTATGTATCCCAATAAGTGGTACTAATGAAAACTCAAAAACATTTTTTTTTATCAAAAATTGTATAAAGGCAGCAAAACGAAAAATAAAATAAAAAAACTACCGTATTTTTTGCCCTATAAGACGCTCCATGTTAGATGTTCTTCTCTACCTGCATGAAGTTCTTTGTTGGTTTCACTTTGTCATCTCCTTTCCTTCTCCCAGCTGTCACCTATTTACACTAATTCTCTCCCTTTATATTCCCTCCCATACTGCCTCACTTTGCGATTTATACTTCTTCTTGGATTGTGTTCACTGCTGGATGCTGCTTCTGCTGATTCCTCAGATAAGTCTGTTTCCTTCATTTGTGTTTCCTTGCTGGCTTGATTCTAGGTGACCCTGACTCCGTCCGTATTAAGTGCAGGGAGACGGTGGTCATGTACAATCATCTACCATAAAGACTTTTGCATGGGCATAGCAGTCAGGGAGAGCTCTAGGGGTTTTATAGGGCTCACCCATATGCTCGTTAGTTTGGGATCAAGCCAGTCGGATGTTTATTTATAAGTTTCAGCTTTCTGCAACACCATCCGTGACACACCAGCCCATAAGACGCACACCTAGGTTTTAGAGGAAGACAATAAGATTTTTTTTTTAATTACACCTCAGGTGAGACCACTAATCAGACCCTCAATGTTAATCAGACCTCAGCTGACAGCCTCTATCAGACTCCCAATGTTAATACGATCCCAATAAGACCTCAGATCAGACCCGCAATCAGACGTCAGCTCAGACCCCAATGTAAATTACCCCCAATCAGACCTCAGATAAGAGCTCCATGCCTTTTATCAGACTTCATGCCTCTCATCAGCCCCATATCAGCCCCTATGCCTCTCATTACCCCCATATCAGCCTCCATGCCTCTCATCAGACCCTATGCCTCTGATTAGCCCCATATCAGTACTTATGCCTCTTATCAGCCCCCATTATCAGCCTTATGCCTCTCATCAGCCCCCATTATCATCCCTTATGCCTCTCATTAGCCCCCCTATCAGTCTGTATGCCTCTTATCAGCCCCCATTATCAGCCATAAGGCCTCTCATCAGCCCCCATGCCTCTCATTAACCCCCATATCAGTCCTTATGCCTCTTATCATGCCCTATTATCAGCTCTTATGCCTCTCATCTGCCCCATTATGCCTCTTATCACCCCCATTGCAGCCCCCCCCCATATTAGATCAACCCCAATCAGCCTCATGTTTTATAAAATAAAAAAAACACTTACCTCTCCTGGTCCTGGACGCCACCGCTCCTCACCGCCCACGATCTTCTTCCTCCTGCTGTCGGCTGTGCTGTGAACTGGCATGGACAGCGTGAGGTCACAGGGTGCCATAACGCTGTGAGCAACCACTGCACAGCCGACACCTAAGGACCAGGAAGTGGTGAGTAAAGAGCCTTCACCGTTTCCTGGTCCTCCGGTACTAATCAGCACTTCCATTATGTGGGGGGGGGATGCGTCTCATGGGGCGGAGAATATGGTACATGCAATCTCTGCAAACATACTGACCAGTAAAATACAGTTCACTTTTTGTTTTTCCCACAATGTACCAAAAAAGCAATAGCAGATTTGCTGCCTTTTCTTTATCCTGCTTCCCAAGAAGTGAAATAAAAAAGCAAAATTTAGCTAGGTGATGCGGTGACTAGAGTTGAGCGAACACCTGGATGTTCGGGTTCGAGAAGTTCGGCCGAACATCCCGGAAATGTTCGGGTTCGGGATCCGAACCCGATCCGAACTTCGTCCCGAACCCGAACCCCATTGAAGTCAATGGGGACCCGAACTTTTCGGCACTAAAAAGGCTGTAAAACAGCCCAGGAAAGAGCTAGAGGGCTGCAAAAGGCAGCAACATGTAGGTAAATCCCCTGCAAACAAATGTGGATAGGGAAATGAATTAAAATAAAAATTAAATAAATAAAAATTAACCAAAATCAATTGGAGAGAGGTTCCATAGCAGAGAATCTGGCTTCCCGTCACCCACCACTGGAACAATTCTAGTAAGAAGCAGGGCGGCAATACCAGAGGGTTAGACGGATCGTTAGTGATAGGGATATGTGTCAAACAAGATTAGACGATATGACCAATAAATTTAGAGAGCGAGGCTACCCCCCTGATCTATTGAAAATACAGCGTAATAAAGCTGAGATTACACCACCAGATAGAACTAAGAAAGAAACAAGGATCCCCTTAGTGATTAAATACCATCCCTGGTCCCAGCGCCTTAGGACTATTGTTAATCAACATTGGCACATATTATCTAAGTCCTATCCACGGATAGGAGAGTTCCAGAGGCCACCCATGATATGCTATAAACGGGCAGAAAATATTAGGGATAAAATAGTCCGGGCGGATGTGGGTAGTAATAAAATAGAAAGAGGACAGAGTACTTTATCTACACCTAGACGGGGCACTTTTCCTTGTTTAAACTGTGTCAATTGTTCCAGCGTTATAAAGGGTTCATGTTTCTCCCACCCTCACTCAGGTGAAAATATTCCAATAAGGGGCACGTTCACTTGTGATAGTAGATTTGTGGTTTACATTCTTAAATGTCCATGTGGATTACTATATGTGGGGGAAACCTCAATGAGAATGAAGGACAGACTAAGTAAACACAAATCTACTATCCGTAAACAGAATTTATTACTCCCAATACCCCTTCATTTTTATGATAAAAAACACAACATCTCGCAGTTGAGGTATCAGATTATTGAAGGTGTATCATTACCCCGTCGAGGGGGTGACAGAAATAAATTGTTATTGAAAAGGGAGGCTTACTGGATCCATCGTCTTCAGACAATGGAGCCCAGGGGCCTCAATCGTGAGTACAATGTGTCCTGCTTCCTATAAGGCATTCGGCCTTATGCAATCTGATAAATATATTTCTTTTTTTCTTCAGCGTGATTAATCACTGCAAGAATGGACTATGTGACTGAAAATCTTCGCCAGTATAGAGTGGATATGTTTTTTGCGAATTTTCAATTGCGAATTTTCAGTTGCGAATTTTCAGTTGCGAATTTTCAATTGCGAATTTTCAATTTTCAATTGCGAATTTTCAGTTGCGAATTTTCAATTGCGAATTTTTCAATGCGAATTTTTCATTGCGATTATTTGATATGCGAATTTTATTTAATGAGGGAGGCGGAGCTTCTTTGATGATGTCAGTTCCTTTGTGTTTCATTTATGTATAAATAGCTGGAGTGTAAGATGTTTTATGCAGTCTGATGAAAGCACATCTGTGCTGAAACGCGTCACTATGCCATTTTGAATATGTGACTGAATAAATCTACATTGTGATCTACATCAGCGAAGTGCCGGTCCTTTCCTTTGAAACCACCACTGGAACAGTCCATTCTCAGATATTTAGGCCCCGGCACCCAGGCAGAGGAGAGAGGTCCCGTAACAGAGAATCTGTCTTCATGTCAGCAGAGAATTAGTCTGCATGTCATAGCAGAGAATGAGGCTTCACGTCAGCCACCACTGCAACAGTCCATTGGCATATATTTAGGCCCAGCACCCAGGCAGAGGAGGGAGGTCCCGTAACAGAGAATCTGTCTTCATGTCAGCAGAGAATTAGTCTGCATGTCATAGCAGAGAATGAGGCTTCACGTCAGCCACCACTGCAACAGTCCATTGGCATATATTTAGGCCCAGCACACACACAGGCAGAGGAGAGAGGTCCCGTAACAGAGAATCTGGCTTCATGTCAGCAGAGAATCAGTCTGCATGTCATAGCAGAGAATGAGGCTTCACGTCAGCCACCACTGCAACAGTCCATTGGCATATATTTAGGCCCAGCACACACACAGGCAGAGGAGAGAGGTCCCGTAACAGAGGATCTGGCTTCATGTCAGCAGAGAATCAGTCTGCATGTCATAGCAGAGAATCAGGCTTCACGTCAGCCACCACTGCAACAGTCCATTGTCATAAATTTAGGCCCAGCACCCAGGCAGAGGAGAGAGGTCCCGTAACAGACAATCTGGCTTCATGTCAGCAGAGAATTAGTCTGCATGTCATAGCAGAGAATGAGGCTTCACGTCAGCCACCACTGCAACAGTCCATTGGCATATATTTAGGCCTAGCACACAGGCAGAGGAGAGAGGTCCCGTAACAGACAATCTGGCTTCATGTCAGCAGAGAATCAGTCTGCATGTCATAGCAGAGAATGAGGCTTCACGTCACCCACCACTGCAACAGTCCATTGGCATATATTTAGGCCTAGCACACAGGCAGAGCAGAGAGGTCCCGTAACAGACAATCTGGCTTCATGACAGCAGAGAATCAGTCTGCATGTCATAGCAGAGAATGAGGCTTCACGTCACCCACCACTGCAACAGTCCATTGGCATATATTTAGGCCTAGCACACAGGCAGAGCAGAGAGGTCCCGTAACAGACGATCTGGCTTCATGTCAGCAGAGAATCAGTCTGCATGTCATAGCAGAGAATGAGGCTTCACGTCAGCCACCACTGCAACAGTCCATTGGCATATATTTAGGCCTAGCACACAGGCAGAGGAGAGAGGTCCCGTAACAGACAATCTGGCTTCATGTCAGCAGAGAATCAGTCTGCATGTCATAGCAGAGAATGAGGCTTCACGTCACCCACCACTGCAACAGTCCATTGGCATATATTTAGGCCCAGCACCCAGGCAGAGGAGGGAGGTCCCGTAACAGAGAATCTGTCTTCATGTCAGCAGAGAATTAGTCTGCATGTCATAGCAGAGAATGAGGCTTCACGTCAGCCACCACTGCAACAGTCCATTGGCATATATTTAGGCCCAGCACCCAGGCAGAGGAGGGAGGTCCCGTAACAGAGAATCTGTCTTCATGTCAGCAGAGAATTAGTCTGCATGTCATAGCAGAGAATGAGGCTTCACGTCAGCCACCACTGCAACAGTCCATTGGCATATATTTAGGCCCAGCACCCAGGCAGAGGAGGGAGGTCCCGTAACAGACAATCTGGCTTCATGTCAGCAGAGAATCAGTCTGCATGTCATAGCAGAGAATGAGGCTTCACGTCACCCACCACTGCAACAGTCCATTGGCATATATTTAGGCCCAGCACCCAGGCAGAGGAGGGAGGTCCCGTAACAGAGAATCTGTCTTCATGTCAGCAGAGAATTAGTCTGCATGTCATAGCAGAGAATGAGGCTTCACGTCAGCCACCACTGCAACAGTCCATTGGCATATATTTAGGCCCAGCACACACACAGGCAGAGGAGAGAGGTCCCGTAACAGAGGATCTGGCTTCATGTCAGCAGAGAATCAGTCTGCATGTCATAGCAGAGAATCAGGCTTCACGTCAGCCACCACTGCAACACTCCATTGTCATAAATTTAGGCCCAGCACCCAGGCAGAGGAGAGAGGTCCCGTAACAGACAATCTGGCTTCATGTCAGCAGAGAATTAGTCTGCATGTCATAGCAGAGAATGAGGCTTCACGTCAGCCACCACTGCAACAGTCCATTGGCATATATTTAGGCCTAGCACACAGGCAGAGGAGAGAGGTCCCGTAACAGACAATCTGGCTTCATGTCAGCAGAGAATCAGTCTGCATGTCATAGCAGAGAATGAGGCTTCACGTCACCCACCACTGCAACAGTCCATTGGCATATATTTAGGCCTAGCACACAGGCAGAGCAGAGAGGTCCCGTAACAGACAATCTGGCTTCATGACAGCAGAGAATCAGTCTGCATGTCATAGCAGAGAATGAGGCTTCACGTCACCCACCACTGCAACAGTCCATTGGCATATATTTAGGCCTAGCACACAGGCAGAGGAGAGAGGTCCCGTAACAGACAATCTGGCTTCATGTCAGCAGAGAATCAGTCTGCATGTCATAGCAGAGAATGAGGCTTCACGTCACCCACCACTGCAACAGTCCATTGGCATATATTTAGGCCCAGCACCCAGGCAGAGGAGGGAGGTCCCGTAACAGAGAATCTGTCTTCATGTCAGCAGAGAATTAGTCTGCATGTCATAGCAGAGAATGAGGCTTCACGTCAGCCACCACTGCAACAGTCCATTGGCATATATTTAGGCCCAGCACCCAGGCAGAGGAGGGAGGTCCCGTAACAGAGAATCTGTCTTCATGTCAGCAGAGAATTAGTCTGCATGTCATAGCAGAGAATGAGGCTTCACGTCAGCCACCACTGCAACAGTCCATTGGCATATATTTAGGCCCAGCACCCAGGCAGAGGAGGGAGGTCCCGTAACAGGGAATCTGTCTTCATGTCAGCAGAGAATTAGTCTGCATGTCATAGCAGAGAATGAGGCTTCACGTCAGCCACCACTGCAACAGTCCATTGGCATATATTTAGGCCCAGCACACACACAGGCAGAGGAGAGAGGTCCCGTAACAGAGGATCTGGCTTCATGTCAGCAGAGAATCAGTCTGCATGTCATAGCAGAGAATCAGGCTTCACGTCAGCCACCACTGCAACAGTCCATTGTCATAAATTTAGGCCCAGCACCCAGGCAGAGGAGAGAGGTCCCGTAACAGACAATCTGGCTTCATGTCAGCAGAGAATTAGTCTGCATGTCATAGCAGAGAATGAGGCTTCACGTCAGCCACCACTGCAACAGTCCATTGGCATATATTTAGGCCTAGCACACAGGCAGAGGAGAGAGGTCCCGTAACAGACAATCTGGCTTCATGTCAGCAGAGAATCAGTCTGCATGTCATAGCAGAGAATGAGGCTTCACGTCACCCACCACTGCAACAGTCCATTGGCATATATTTAGGCCTAGCACACAGGCAGAGCAGAGAGGTCCCGTAACAGACAAGCTGGCTTCATGACAGCAGAGAATCAGTCTGCATGTCATAGCAGAGAATGAGGCTTCACGTCACCCACCACTGCAACAGTCCATTGGCATATATTTAGGCCTAGCACACAGGCAGAGCAGAGAGGTTCATTCAACTTTGGGTAGCCTCGCAATATAATGGTAAAATGAAAATAAAAATAGGATTGAATGAGGAAGTGCCCTGGAGTCCAATAATATATGGTTATGGGGAGATAGTTAATGTCTAATCTGGACAAGGGACGGACAGGTCCTGTGGGATCCATGCCTGGTTCATTTTTATGAACGTCAGCTTGTCCACATTGGCTGTAGACAGGCGGCTGCGTTTGTCTGTAATGACGCCCCCTGCCGTGCTGAATACACGTTCAGACAAAACGCTGGCCGCCGGGCAGGCCAGCACCTCCAAGGCATAAAAGGCTAGCTCTGGCCACGTGGACAATTTAGAGACCCAGAAGTTGAATGGGGCCGAACCATCAGTCAGTACGTGGAGGGGTGTGCACACGTACTGTTCCACCATGTTAGTGAAATGTTGCCTCCTGCTAACACGTTGCGTATCAGGTGGTGGTGCAGTTAGCTGTGGCGTGTTGACAAAAGTTTTCCACATCTCTGCCATGCTAACCCTGCCCTCAGAGGAGCTGGCCGTGACACAGCTGCCTTGGCGACCTCTTGCTCCTCCTCTGCCTTGGCCTTGGGCTTCCACTTGTTCCCCTGTGACATTTGGGAATGCTCTCAGTAGCGCGTCTACCAACGTGCGCTTGTACTCGCGCATCTTCCTATCACGCTCCAGTGCAGGAAGTAAGGTGGGCACATTGTCTTTGTAGCGTGGATCCAGCAGGGTGGCAACCCAGTAGTCCGCACAGGTTAAAATGTGGGCAACTCTGCTGTCGTTGCGCAGGCACTGCAGCATGTAGTCGCTCATGTGTGCCAGGCTGCCCAGGGGTAAGGACAAGCTGTCCTCTGTGGGAGGCGTATCGTCATCGTCCTGCCTTTCCCCCCAGCCACGCACCAGTGATGGACCCGAGCTGCGTTGGGTGCCACCCCGCTGTGACCATGCTTCATCCTCATCCTCCTCCACCTCCTCCTCATCCTCGTCCTCCTCGTCCTCCAGTAGTGGGCCCTGGCTGGCCACATTTGTACCTGGCCTCTGCTGTTGCCAAAAACCTCCCTCTGAGTCACTTCGAAGAGACTGGCCTGAAAGTGCTAAAAATGACCCCTCTTCCTCCTCCTCCTCCTCCTCCTGGGCCACCTCCTCTTCCATCATCGCCCTAAGTGTTTTCTCAAGGAGACATAGAAGTGGTATTGTAACGCTGATAACGGTGTCATCGCCACTGGCCATGTTGGTGGAGTACTCGAAACAGCGCAACAGGGCACACAGGTCTCGCATGGAGGCCCAGTCATTGGTGGTGAAGTGGTGCTGTTCTGTAGTGCGACTGACCCGTGCGTGCTGCAGCTGAAACTCCACTATGGCCTGCTGCTGCTCGCACAGTCTGTCCAGCATGTGCAAGGTGGAGTTCCACCTGGTGGGCACGTCGCATATGAGGCGGTGAGCGGGAAGGCCGAAGTTACGCTGTAGCGCAGACAGGCGAGCAGCAGCAGGATGTGAACGCCGGAAGTGCGAACAGACGGCCCGCACTTTATGCAGCAGCTCTGACATGTCGGGGTAGTTGTGAATGAACTTCTGCACCACCAAATTCAGCACATGCGCCAAGCAAGGGATGTGCGTCAAATTGGCTAGTCCCAGAGCTGCAACGAGATTTCGCCCATTATCACACACCACCAGGCCGGGCTTGAGGCTCACCGGCAGCAACCACTCGTCGGTCTGTTGTTCAATACCCCGCCACAACTCCTGTGCGGTGTGGGGCCTGTCCCCCAAACATATGAGTTTCAGAATGGCCTGCTGACGTTTACCCCGGGCTGTGCTGAAGTTGGTGGTGAAGGTGTGTGGCTGACTGGATGAGCAGGTGGAAGAAGAGGAGGAGGAAGCCGAGAAGGAGGAGGTGGCAACAGGAGGCAAAGAATGTTGCCCTGCGATCCTTGGCGGCGGAAGGACGTGCGCCAAACAGCTCTCCGCCTGGGGCCCAGCTGCCACTACATTTACCCAGTGTGCAGTTAGGGAGATATAGCGTCCCTGGCCGTGCTTACTGGTCCACGTATCTGTGGTTAGGTGGACCTTGCTACAGATGGCGTTGCGCAGTGCACACTTGATTTTATCGGATACTTGGTTGTGCAGGGAAGGCACGGCTCTCTTGGAGAAGTAGTGCCGGCTGGGAACAACATACTGTGGGACAGCAAGCGACATGAGCTGTTTGAAGCTGTCTGTGTCCACCAGCCTAAATGACAGCATTTCATAGGCCAGTAGTTTAGAAATGCTGGCATTCAGGGCCAGGGATCGAGGGTGGCTAGGTGGGAATTTACGCTTTCTATCAAATGTTTGTGAGATGGAGAGCTGAACGCTGGCGTGTGACATGGTTGAGACGCTTGGTGACGGAGGTGGTGGTGGTGGTGTTGGTGGTACATCCCCTGTTTGCTGGGCGGCAGGTGCCAACGTTCCTCCAGAGGCGGAGGAAGAGGCCGAGGCGGCAGCAGCAGAAGAGGCCGAGGCGGCAGCAGCAGAAGAGGTAGCAGGGGGAGCCTGAGTGACTTCCTTGGTTTTAAGGTGTTTACTCCACTGCAGTTCATGCTTTGCATGCAGGTGCCTGGTCATGCAGGTTGTGCTCAGGTTCAGAACGTTAATGCCTCGCTTCAGGCTCTGATGGCACAGCGTGCAAACCACTCGGGTCTTGTCGTCAGCACATTGTTTGAAGAAGTGCCATGCCAGGGAACTCCTTGAAGCTGCCTTTGGGGTGCTCGGTCCCAGATGGCGGCGGTCAGTAGCAGGCGGAGTCTCTTGGCGGCGGGTGTTCTGCTTTTGCCCACTGCTCCCTCTTTTGCTACGCTGTTGGCTCGGTCTCACCACTGCCTCTTCCTCCGAACTGTGAAAGTCAGTGGCACGACCTTCATTCCATGTGGGGTCTAGGACCTCATCGTCCCCTGCATCGTCTTCCACCCAGTCTTGATCCCTGACCTCCTGTTCAGTCTGCACACTGCAGAAAGACGCAGCAGTTGGCACCTGTGTTTCGTCATCATCAGAGACATGCTGAGGTGGTATTCCCATGTCCTCATCATCAGGAAACATAAGTGGTTGTGCGTCAGTGCATTCTATGTCTTTCACCGCTGGGGAAGGGCTAGGTGGATGCCCTTGGGAAACCCTGCCAGCGGAGTCTTCAAACAGCATAAGAGACTGCTGCATAACTTGAGGCTGAGACAGTTTCCCTGGTATGCATGGGGGTGATGTGACAGACTGATGGGGTTGGTTTTCAGGCGCCATCTGTGCGCTTTCTGCAGAAGACTGGGTGGGAGATAATGTGAACGTGCTGGATCCACTGTCGGCCACCCAATTGACTAATGCCTGTACCTGCTCAGGCCTTACCATCCTTAGAACGGCATTGGGCCCCACCATATATCGCTGTAAATTCTGGCGGCTACTGGGACCTGAGGTAGTTGGTACACTAGGACGTGTGGATGTGGCAGAACGGCCACGTCCTCTCCCAGCACCAGAGGGTCCACTAACACCACCACGACCATGTCCACGTCCGCGTCCCTTACTAGATGTTTTTCTCATTGTTATGGTTCACCACAACAACAAATATATTATTTGGCCCAATGTATTGTATTCAAATTCAGCGGGATATAAATTTGAGGCCTAGTATTTAGGCGCTGGGTGACCGGTATGGATTTAGTGACAGAATTAGACTTGGAAATGCACAGAAGCGTGTGTGTGTGAAGTTATTCTGAATGACCCAATGTGCACCTTGAATATTATATACCCTTTTAGGGATAGATTTCAAATAGCTCTGATATAGCAGAAACCACTAAATTATGAAATTGCTAAATTGGGAATTGTATTTCAACCCAGAACAAGAAATGTGCTTGAACGGACACTAAATAACTCGCCCAGCTACAGCACTAACGAGAGATTTAGCAGGATATAAATTTGAGGCCTAGTATTTAGGCGCTGGGTGACAGGTATGGGTTTAGTGACAGAATTAGACTTGGAAATACACAGTAGCGGGTGTGTGTGAAGTTATTCTGAATGACCCAATGTGCACCTTGAATATTATATACCCTTTTAGGGATAGATTTCAAATAGCTCTGATATAGCAGAAACCACTAAATTATGAAATTGCTAAATTGGGAATTGTATTTCAACCCAGAACAAGAAATGTGCTTGAACGGACACTAAATAACTCGCCCAGCTACAGCACTAACGAGAGATTTAGCAGGATATAAATTTGAGGCCTAGTATTTAGGCGCTGGGTGACAGGTATGGGTTTAGTGACAGAATTAGACTTGGAAATACACAGTAGCGGGTGTGTGTGAAGTTATTCTGAATGACCCAATGTGCACCTTCAATATGATCTACCCTTTTAGGGATAGATTTCAAATAGCTCTGATATAGCAGAAACCACTAAATTATGAAATTGCTAAATTGGGAATTGTATTTCAACCCAGAACAAGAAATGTGCTTGAACGGACACTAAATAACTCGCCCAGCTACAGCACTAACGAGAGATTTAGCAGGATATAAATTTGAGGCCTAGTATTTAGGCGCTGGGTGACAGGTATGGGTTTAGTGACAGAATTAGACTTGGAAATACACAGTAGCGGGTGTGTGTGAAGTTATTCTGAATGACCCAATGTGCACCTTGAATATTATATACCCTTTTAGGGATAGATTTCAAATAGCTCTGATATAGCAGAAACCACTAAATTATAAAATTGCTAAATTGGGAATTGTATTTCAACCCAGAACAAGAAATGTGCTTGAACGGACACTAAATAACTCGCCCAGCTACAGCACTAACGAGAGATTTAGCAGGATATAAATTTGAGGCCTAGTATTTAGGCGCTGGGTGACAGGTATGGGTTTAGTGACAGAATTAGACTTGGAAATACACAGTAGCGGGTGTGTGTGAAGTTATTCTGAATGACCCAATGTGCACCTTGAATATTATATACCCTTTTAGGGATAGATTTCAAATAGCTCTGATATAGCAGAAACCACTAAATTATGAAATTGCTAAATTGGGAATTGTATTTCAACCCAGAACAAGAAATGTGCTTGAACGGACACTAAATAACTCGCCCAGCTACAGCACTAAGGACAGATTTAGCTGGATATAAATTTGAGGCCTAGTATTTAGGCGCTGGGTGACAGGTATGGGTTTAGTGACAGAATTAGACTTGGAAATGCACAGTAGCGGGTGTGTGAAGTTATTCTGAATGACCCTATGTGCACCTTGAATATTATATACCCTTTTAGGGATAGATTTCAAATAGCTCTGATACAGCAGAAACCACTAAATTTTTAAATTGCTAAATTGGGAATTGTATTTCAACCCAGAACAAAAAATGTGCTTTGACGGACACTAAATAACTTTCCCAGCCACAACAGGACAGCGGTAACGAGAGATTTAGCGGGATATAAATTTGAGGCCTAGTATTTAGGCGCTGGGTGACCGGTATGGATTTAGTGACAGAATTAGACTGGGATATGGCCAAAAAATAACCACACTATTGCTGGTTAAATGCACTTGGTGATGGGCGCAGCTTGCCCCTGATTTAGTATATGGCCAAAAAATGAACAGACTATTGCTGGTTAAATGCACTTGGTGTCACAGCTTGACCAACCACACTACTGAGGGTTAAATGCACTTGGTGACGGGCGCAGCTTGCCCCTGATTTAGTATATGGCCAAAAAATGAACAGACTATTGCTGGTTAAATGCACTTGGTGTGATAGCTTGACCAACCACACTACTGAGGGTTAAATGCACTTGGTGTGACAGCTTCACCCTGATGTAGGCTTTAGCCAAAAAACAACCACACCATTGAGGGTTAAATGCACTTGGTCGCAGCTTGTGCTGGCGCACCACAAGACACAAAATGGCCGCCGATCACCCCAGAAAAATGTGACTGACAAACGGTCTGGGCAGCCTAAAAACAGTGAGCAATTGAGGATCAGCAGCTCAATGATCCACAGCTGCAGATCGATCAGTTAATCAAGTCCTTTGGAGGAGTTAATCTGCCTAATCTCGCCCTACTGTCGCAGCCGCAACCTCTCCCTACGCTAATCAGAGCAGAGTGACGGGCGGCGCTATGTGACTCCAGCTTAAATAGAGGCTGGGTCACATGGTGCTCTGGCCAATCACAGCCATGCCAATAGTAGGCATGGCTGTGATGGCCTCTTGGGGCAAGTAGTATGACGCTTGTTGATTGGCTGCTTTGCAGCCTTTCAAAAAGCGCCAAGAAAGCGTCACAAAAGCGCGAAGAAAGCGACGAACACCGAACCCGAACCCGGACTTTTACGAAAATGTCCGGGTTCGGGTCCGTGTCACGGACACCCCAAAATTCGGTACGAACCCGAACTATACAGTTCGAGTTCGCTCATCCCTAGCGGTGACATCATTACATCGGCCAGGTGCAGTGACATCATCACTGATGACATCACCCCAAGAAAATTCTGCTTTTTCTGGAAATTCGGATCCAAGTCAATTAGTTTAAATTCGCCCAACACTAATAACCACATATGGGGTGTTTGTGTAAACTGGAGAATCAGGGCAATAAATACTGAGGTTTGGTTTGCTGTTAACCCTTGCTGTGTAACATGAAAAATGGATTAAAATGGAAAATCTGCAAAAATTTCATTTTAAAACTTTATCCCCATTTTGCTTTAATTCCTGTGGAATACCTAAAGGGTTAAATAAAGTTTCTAAAACCAGTTTTGAGGGGTTTAATTTCTAAAATGGGGTAATTTATGGGTGGTTTTTGTTATGTAAGCCCCCACAAAGTTATTTCAGAACTGTAAAAGTAACTTTTGGAAATTTCTTGACAATTTGAGAACTTGGGTCTAAAATTCTAAGCCTTCTAATGGTAAAATAAAATAAAAAGACATTTACAAAATGATGCCAACATAAAGAAGACATCAGGCGAATGTTAATTATTAACCAACTTAAAAAGCAAATTTAAATTTAGAAAATTGCCAATCTTGCACATTATCTGTAAATTAAAGATTTTCTTTTATAAATAACAGTAAAATATATTGACTGAAAATTACCACTAACCTAAAGCATGATGTATTACAATTTTTTTTTTCAGAATTGCTTTAATAAATTCCAAAGTCATTAATACCACATAAATTGATACATGTCACATTTGCAAAATTAGGCTTGGTCAGGAATGTGAAAACTGGCCGTGTCTGGAAGGAGTTAATGATACCCTGTAAGGTATTTAAATGGAGAGTGCTTTTTTCTTTGATGTTCTTATTTACAGTATATTATATGTAAGAGGTTTAGTATTTAATGAAAGCAGTGCTGCAGTAACCAGACTGGGCCACTGCTATGGAGCTTTGTTGTTTTCATGCCTTGGTCCAATTAACATCAACTCTTTCAAATAGCTGATCAGTGGGGGTGCTGGGAGTCCAAACCCCACATGTCTGATATTAGTGACCTATTTTAAGGATAGTTCAACAACATGTAATTGCTGCAGGATTTTCCTTCCTTTCTGCACTGACTTAGGATCTTACATGCAGCATACATGAAGGTCACCTCATCGTCAATGTAAAATTTTAGTACCAAACACAATCAACATCACTCTGCAAATATTAAATATATCAATTTAAAATTTTACTAATGCTATATAGACTATATAAATGAATATTAGGTACTTAGCAAATACATTTTGATCACAATCATTTGTGCCCATCCACCATGGCAAGGTGACCTCTTTTAGAAGGACATTACTCTATAATGATTCCTCTCCTTGTGCCATCTGGCTTCAGGGAAAGTAGGATCCAGCTCTATAGGATTGTAACTAAAAAAGATCCTTTGGGAAAGATGGGTGGTTATAAGTAGTATTGAGCGCATTGAAGCATCCAAAGTAGAATTCGATCTAAAGTTTAGGAAAAATTTGATTTGCCACAAATCTGAATTTGTTTGTGCTTTGTGCTAACAAATCAGATTTTTCTTTAAAATGGCTACTGCGCATGTTACAAAGTGAAAGTAAGAAGCCTGGGAACGCAAGATCACCCATAATGCCGTGCAGCCATCCCCTCTGATGTCATAGCCCTATAAAAAGCCTGCGCCATTTCACTGTGAGCTGAGCTTAGGGACAAATGTGACAAGCACTTATAAGCTAGTGACATTGTTTCAGAATGTATAATTGTATACAATTTTAATTTAAAGCATAGGGGGATCATAGGGAGATTGCAGGTACAGTGCAAAATGAGTATAATCATCCTGTGCATCTTGATCATCTGTTGCCACTAGAGATGAGCGAATTGAAGTTGACAAAGTGGAATTCGATACGAATTTCAGGAAAAATTTGATGCTGCACGTGTTTGGACATGGAACAAGGAACTCTGGGAACAAGGGATCACCCACAATGCCATGCATGCAGCCAATCAGCAGCCAGCCCTGGGATGTTACATTTTCCAGTGTACTTAGTACAGGGAGAGATGTCAGCAGGCGCTAGGGATAGTGGTAGAAAAGACTTTAAAACTTTTCTTTTGCTGTATAGAAGTTCAGGGAAAGGATAGGGAGGAATCATTCCACAATGTTGAATCAGAACAGGGTTCAGTAGGAGAGGTTACAGCCTGGGTAATATGAACAATCCTATTACACCTTGCTGCACTGTGACTCTGGATCCAAATTGCCATTATACAGCTCTGTAATTCCAGCAAATCGTTCTTGTTATTGGGGTGCAAATGCTGATTGATACAGCCATTAACAGGGTTTATTAGAAGGAAAAATTTATACGTCTTATTTGCCCTTGTGCGGTGCAGTTATATGTTCTAAAGCATTTTTTGGCTTATATTAGTAGGAAAAAAAGGGCTTATTAGCCGTTGTGTGGAGAAGTGAGAAAAGTTCTGCCCTTTTTGGCATGTATTAGTGGCAAAAAAAAAATATATTACTTGCCGTTCAGCGGTGCAGTTATATGTTCTTAAGCCCTTTTTTGCTTGTATTAGTGGCACAAAAAAGTATTTGCCATTGTGTGGTGAAGTGAGAAAATGACAGCCCTTTTTGGCGTGTATTAGTGGAAAAAATATATATATTTGCCATTCTGCGGTGCAGTTATATGTTCTAAAGCCTTTTTTGGCGTGTATTAGTGGAAAAAAAATATATATTATTTGCCGTTCAGCATTGAAATTATATGTTCTAAAGCCTTTTGTGGTGTGAATAAGTGGAAAAAAATAAGGGCCTATTTGCTTTTCATGGGTGCAGTTATATGTTCTAAAGCACTTTTTGGCGTGTATTAGTGGCCAAAAAATATATATTTGCTGTTCAGCAGTGCAGTTATATGTTCTAAAGACATTTTTTGCCGTTGTGTGGTGAAGTGAGAAAATTGCAGCCCTTTTTGGCATGTATTAATGGGAAAAATATATATTTTTGCTGTTCAGCTGTGCAGTTATATGTTCTAAAGTCTTTTGTGGCCTGTATAAGTGGATAAAAATAAGGCCCTATTTGCCGTTCAGTGGTGCAGCTTTATGCTCTAAAGCCCTTTTTGATGTGGATTAGTGGCAAGAAATTATATATTATTTGCCGTTCAGAGGTGTAGTTATATGTTCTAAAGCCTTTTGTGGCGTGTATAAATGAAAAGAAATAAGGGCCTATTTGCCGTTCAGCAGTGCAGTTATATGTTCTAAAGCCCTTTTTGGAGTGTAATAGTGGCAAATATATATATATTATTTGCCTTTCAGAAGTGCAGTTATATGTTCTAAAGCCCATTTTGGCACGTGTTAGAGGCACAAAAAAAGTATTTGCCGTTGTGTGGTAAAGTGAGAAAATTACAGCCCTTTTTAGCGTGTATTAGTGGCAAAAAATGTATATATTTGCTGGTCAGCGGTGCAGTTATATGTTCTAAAGCCCTTTTTGGCATGTATTAGTGACAAAAAAATATATATATTTGACGTTCAGTGGTGCAGTTATATGTTCTATAGCCCTTTTTTGCGTGTATTTGTGGCAAAAAACATATATATTTGCCGTTCAGCGGTGCAGTTATATGTTCAAAAGCCTTTTGTGGCATGTGTAAGTGGAAAAAAATAAGTGCCTTTTTGCCGTTCAGCGGTGCAGTTATAGGTTCTAAAGTCCTTTATGGCATGTATTAGTTGAAAATAAAAAAGGGCTTGTTAACGGTTGTGTGGTGAAGTGAGAAAATTACTAACTTTTTTGGGGTGTTTTAATTTCCTTTTTATTTATTTATTTGATCAGACAGAGAAGTGCCAGGCCCTGCACAGGGGAGTGGCAGGGGCATAATGTGTCATTGTGCCACCCTGTGGCCTCCTCCTGAAGCTGCCACCTCCATACTCTGTAATTGTGCCACTCTGTGGTCCCCTCATGCTGCTGCCGCCACCTCCGCACTTTGTCATTGTGCCACTCTGTGGCCTCCTGATGATGCTGCTGCCACCTCCACACTCTGTTATTGTGCCACTCTGTGGTTTCCTCATGCTGCTTCCACCTCACCACTATTTCATAGGGCCACTCTGTGGACTTCTCATGCTTTTCCCACCCTCCCCACTTCATGACTGGGCCACTATTTTGCCTTTTGGCCTGGTTGACATCATCATTTATTTGACCCTTCTTCTGTTCTTTCAGAAGGAAGGAAAAATGAGACGCACAATGGATCCTGTCTGTGTAGCAGCTGTAAGGCCTGCATAACATGGTCCCTATTTTGCATCAGAATTGGCTTATGATTTGGTAGCCAAAAGCAGGAGTGGGTACAAAACACAAAAAACATGCAAATATTTCATTCATGTGTCATCTCTGTTTTGGATCCACTCCTGTTTTTTTGGGCTTTAGCAATAATGATGATTACTGACCAAATGCTGACCGAGTGAAAGCGAATGCTCCATAGACAGGATCCGTGTTTTGGGGGTTATTGTTGTGACGAATCAGAGGCCAACAGACAGTTGCTGGGCCCTCCAAAGAAATGGGAGGTGGCAAAAATGTTGTTATAGCCAGCACAAGTAGCAGCAGAAGAAGGGGGTTGGTAGCCGCAGCAACAGGCCAGAGCTGCCACTGTCATCAAGTGGTCATGTTTTGACCAACAATCCAGCTGTGGAATGGGTCACTGGCTCTTCAACATCATCTCAGGTGACAACAGATACACACATCCAGGAATTGGTGAGTTTCTCTGACACTACAGTTAGTGGGCTTAGCACAGGAACTGCCTCTATGCCTCACAATTATGTCATTCCACTCCTTCACATCTTGGAGGGGACAATCTTATTGGCGAAAGGACAAAACATGTGGCACCTACATTTCACGGCCACCGGAGACCTGAGGAGGATGAGGAGAAGGACATAAACACCCAGGAATTCTATACACAATTAGGTGGTTTATCTGCCCAAGTGACAGGAGGAGCAAGAGGAGCGTGAGGAGCTGAAGGATGACAACTAAGTTGACACAGAACACCCAAACAAACCATGGCAGTATGAAGTGGAGATGGAGGCAGGGATGAATATGATTAGGCAGAGAGGCCTGGGTATACTAGATTTATAGCGATCTGTGACAAATAATTTCAGAACAAATCAAATTTCTTGATGAAGTTTGGCGAATCGTCTAAATCAGATTTTTCAAAACTTCACTAATCTCTAGTTATCAGCAAACCACCAAAATTAGATTTTATCCAGATTATTTTTTTATCGCCTTGATATCAGTCAAAAAAATTGATCAGCTGCACTTAATTAATGGCCATCATGTGTATGGCAGGATTGGGCAATTACAGCTGATCATTTGACAGATTGCATATTCAATTATTTCTTTATGTTTTGCACTTTTTTTTAACCATGTTCCTGTTCTCTCTGTTTAGTCTGGGATGTTGTTGGTCAGATCACTTGTGCAAGCAACCCAACCTACTATTGGATAATGGCATTGTGGACAATCTTAATCTTACAGGGGTTTTGAATGTTGCTAATATCATAAAGTAACTGCCAAAATGCACACTGTTTTAAGAAAAGTAGCTGTCCAGAATATAATCTACATGGTTCCTGATATATATTGTCATTTATCTGTAGTGAAGCAACATTGTTGCAAATGGAATATTTTTTTTTTTAAATGCACCTTTGTAGATATTACTGTTCCATGCTTGTGATGGCGCCCCCTGCTGTTCTTTTAAATCCCTCTCAGAACACCTACCTAATGTGTCCTTTGCTGGTGGTCACACATGCTCACTAGGAAAGTCTCAGCCCTATACATCCGTTCTAACCTACAAATAAGGCGTCAAAACATCCTAACAGAGAAATTGATTATTTAATTGTAGGACAATCGCTGTAAAGGGAATGTATTGCCTATCCTATTTTCTAATCAAAAGCAAATACTAAAAGTTTTTCATTTTTTTTAATCTGTTTTTATTTTCTCATTGTAGACTCTAAATAATTATAGGGGTGGCCATCCTACCTGAGCTTACCTGAGATGCTACAATATTTAGAAATGTGCTTTACAGCAGCCGCATGGACCACAGGAAGATGTAGTCTGGAGGTGACATAGACTTCTATGGGGGGTGTTGTGGGCATGCTCTGTGACCTGTGCAGAGGTGATTGTGCAGAGAGGGGAAGGAGGTGATCTGTGACCATCACCTATTAAGATGGTTGATCCTGTGTTGTCTATGCCTGCCATTGTAATCCTGTATGTCATGATAATGAGTTTTAAATTAATTTTAATTAAAACTTCAATAATAACTCATTCCTTTTAATGAGCAATTGTTAGCAGGGTTCCAATCCTATTAATCCAGGTATACTGTCTGGTATGGTTGACCCTGCTAATTGAAATGAATACTTATTGATCGAGGGGCCGGGCCTATTCCCTATCCCTTTGGTTTCTCTGCTTTCCAGTAATAGTCATGCCCCTCATTTACATAACAAATCAAATTCTTAAATTCTTTTTTTTTCCCTAGGAAATGGCGCAACCAATTTTTACAAGATAAGTATCATTTTCATCAGTATAATCAACCCTATTAGGCAGTATGCCTTTTTAATAGGGCTGATGCTGCTGACAGGTGCCCTTTAAGTCTGCTATACAGGTTTATTCCAGGCATTGTGTAACAGCGGCTATTGTGCCTGCTGTTCCCCTGTATACTGCCGTGGTCCCGGGCACGGTGTTAAGCGGTGATCAGCTGCTAGTGCTTCCCCATTCACTGCTGAAGCCCTGAGCTCTGTCTTCTTGGGTGCTGTTTGCTCTGGGATCCGCTCCACAGTTTCCTATCAGCCCTGGCCACAGCATGCTTGCTGCTTGTTCAGTTCAGCACTTCCTTAAGGGCTGGCACGTGTCACTTCCTATGCTTTATGGGTTAGATCATGTGACCTTGCTGACCAATTTTATCCCTCTTGCATGTATATAAGTGGCTCAGCCCCCTTCCCAGATGCCTGAGTGTCAAGGTCCTTGTGTCCTGCAAAGGTTACTGACTTCTGCTTGTGTTCTTGTGTACCTGACCCGTGCTTTTGTTTCTGGACTCCGCTACCTGCTTGATCCCTGCCTGCTTGCCTTGACTCTCCTGTTGCGGATCCGGATTGCCTGACTTGTACCTGTGCAGCCTGCCCTGACCTATTGCTTGTTTGACTTCGCCTCTGCCTCATCCTTCGGTCTTGCACTGTTGCTCCTGGTTACGACTCGGCCTGCTGACTACATCTGTACCTCTGGTACCTTGTTCAGGTACCTCCTGGTCTGCCTGGACCAGCTGCCTCGTGTGCCAATTCTCTTCAAGAGGTAGCAACATGGTGTTCCTATCAGGAAAGTCTATTCCCACCATCAGGGGTACTGTGAAGAATGAGGAGTTCACTTAGACAACGCCCTTAGAGGAGGTAGACCACGTGGCATGGTGGTTTTACACCCGTTGGTTTATGACATATTGAACAAGTTCATGTTTAGTTACTCTGTGTTCCCCGCTCCTAGCTCAATGAATTCTTGTACATGATGGCTAACCTCTTCACTGTTTCTATACAATGTCATTTATGAAAGTTCACAGTATCCTGCTGTCCTTACCCAGTAGATGATCCGCATACAGAATGCCAGTACAGAAGAACATAAAGTTTTCCCTTCCCTATCATGCCAGAGTTTTACTGATTCACAAGTTTATAAAAAACACTTTTACTATGCACTTTGAAGTCTGACTCTTCATGCAAACTGTACAAAAATACTTTCATCTCTTGAGGGTTTTTAAAAAGACATCCGGAGGACCAAGATTCGGCAGTAGCAGAATCCATATGAAAAAGCATATGAGAATTATTTTTTATAACCAACCGAGATAAGATGGAACATGCCCAAAAAATAAAGCCATTCCAAGAGATCAATGTATGAGTTAAATTCCTTAAAAAAACTGCCAAGGCAAAAATAACATATTTGCATGGTTTCACCTTGCAGCTCAGTCATAGCATCATAAGCCATTTTTGGAAGGGCCTCTTGAGGAACCGGTCAAGAGGGCTAACTGTTTTAGGTGCCAAGTGCAACATGGCTACATGGAATGATTGCAAAAAGGCATAGGGGGGCATTTATGGAATCATAAATGTTAAATTTGTGGAGTAAAAAAGTCGCAAGTCATGGCAACAGTGATATTTTCATGGCAGCTGCAACATATTTGCGACATTTTGTGATCCTCTCCACTTTTCACAATGGTCTCTGTGTAGCGTCCCACTCCAGGTGGATGGGAACACTCCAAATTGCTATGTCATTTCATGTCATTTTGCACTATTTATTGTATTTTCCTTTGTCAATGCTGTTAAATTCCCATTTCAGGCTGGTTCAATGCACGACACATGTCCACCTCTAGGCGTCACTTTAACACCATTTATATAGGTCAGACACAGGAAGTTAGGGAGATTAGATTAGGAGTGAGGAGTTAGGAGGAGAGGAGACAGACTTGTCTCTGTCCTCCTTGGCCTAGCCCAAGGAGTGAAGCTATTTCAACCTTCGTGGTCCAAGACTAGGACTTATTGATCCTTTACTGTTATACCCTTTCCAGGGACCCTTCCGGGGTTTAATAGAATAATTGCTATATCTTGTGCAACCTTTTCAAAGAATGGAGCAAAGAGTTTGTCTGCCATGAGGGAGACCGCCCTTGAGTTGCTGAATTACGGAAGCACTGAATATTGCTGAATTGCTAAGTGCAGAATAGAACTTTCAGAGGATCCAAATTATTACTGAAAGGCTGAGGAACCAGAGCAAGATCAGGAACCAAGTACAAGTAAGAACATCACTTCTATACAGTAGAGCTGGAACCTACATACACCATCTCACTGAGCCTGCTAATCGGGGTTTATAGCTTTACCATCTGTATTTATAACAAAGTGTTGCTATACTTATTGCCCCTCACTATTATAGGGTTTTTCAGGTGTCACACAGACTTAGGTACGTGGGCATGCAATCATCTACTATTGAGACCCTTGCATGGGCATATCAGTCAGGGAGACCTCTTAGGGTTTTATAGGGCTCACCTACAAGCTCCTTATTTTGGGATCAAGCCAGTCGCTCATTTATTCATAAGTTCCAGCTATCTGCAAACTTCACCCGTGACATTATAATCCACCATAACCGTCTTAAGCATGGATCTGGTTTCAGCCTTGATTGACCGCATGCAAGGTCTTTCGCTGGAGGTAGCAGATCTCCGTAAAACTGTGTCTCAGTTTCAGGTGACCGGTTCTGCTGGCATTCATGGAGTTTGTTCCGAGCCTAAGATCTCGCTTCCGGATACGTTCTCCGGGGGTAGTGAGAATTTTGCTTGCTTTAGAGAGGCTTGCAAACTCCATTTTCGCCTACTTCCCTATTCCTCTGGTGATGAGGAGCAGAGGGTGGGGATCATCATCTCGCTGCTCAGGGATAATGCTCAGTCTTAGGCCTTTTCGCTGCCGGTGCGGGCACGGCCCCTCCGATCGGTGTATTAATTTTTTGTAGCCCTGGGGCAGATATATGATGACCCGGATCGTATTGCTCTGGCTGAATCTAAACTGCGTCTTTTATGCTAGGGTAAACAGTCCGCAGAGATATATTGTTCTGAATTTCGAAGATACTGGTTGGAATGATGCTGCACTCCGAAGTCAATTTTGCCATTGTCTTTCAGAAAGATTGAAATATGCATTCGCTTTTCATGAGAGACCAGTGTCGTTAGAGTCAGCCATGTCTCTAGCTGTTCGTATTGACAGGCCTCTTAGAGAGAGAGAGAGAGAGGAGACTACTCTTTTTCCTGTCATATTCAGCCCAAGGACAGTGGGGCTGTCTCATTCAGTGCACAGGGGTCTCAGTCTGTCTCAATCCCCTCTGAGGAGGAGGCCATGCAGCTGGGTTTGCTTGCCTCTGATAGTAGAGGATTCAGCTCTCAGAGGAGGGTTTGTTTCCGTTGTGGGGGTATAAATCATTTAGCTAATGTTTGCCTCTCTAGGAGATTCATGAAGTTTAATGAGGGTAATAAAAACAAAAAAAAACAAAAAAAAAACCTCTAAAACCTTTCCATTTGCTACTATTGGCAAGGTTGATGCAGAAATTGAAGGTTTGCCGTTTGCTTGTAGTTCCTGTTTTCTCCTACCTGCCAGGGTGGCGCTAGACAGCAAGAAAATTGTTTGTGAGAGTTTTGTAGATGGTGGAGCAGCTCTCAATCTCATTGATAATCAATTTGCAACAACGCATGGTTTCCAGGTATGCACTTTGGAAAAGGATATACCTGTTTTTGCTATCGAATCTGCTCCACTTTCTCAAAGATCGTTAAAGGGCATAGTTCACAATATCCGTTTGACTGTGGGTGACGCTCATGTTGAGGATATGTAATGTTTTGTCTTAAGCGGATTACCTACTCCTCTAGTGTTGGGGCTACCCTGGCTCACTAAACATAACCCCACCATTGATTGGCAAGCAAGGCAAATAAATGGTTGGAGTGAGTTTTGCAGAGAGAATTGCTTCACAGCATCTCTTTCAGAGGTTTCTACCAAGACTGTGCCATCTTTTCTCTCTGAATTTTCAGATGTGTTTTCCGAGAGTGGTATCCAGGAGTTGCCCCCTCACCGGAAGTACGACTGCCCTATTAATCTCATCCCAGGCGCAAAGCTGCCAAAATCACGACTATACAATCTCTCTCAACCTGAAAGAGTCGCTATGCGTACTTATATCTCTGAGAGCCTGAGAAAGGGACACATCCAACCTTCGAAGTCACCTGTTGCCGCTGTTTTTTTTTTGTTAAGAAAAAAGATGCTTCTTTAAGACCTTGTCTGGATTTCAGGGAGCTTAACCGTATCACGATTCGTGACCCATATACGCTTCCTCTGATGCCGGACCTGTTTAACCAGATTGTTGGGCCTAAAAAAATTTCTAAGTTGGATTTAAGAGGGGCATACAACTTAGTCAGGGTCAGGGAAGGAGACGAATGGAAGACGGCCTTCAATACCCCTGAGGGTCATTTCGAGAATTTGGTTATGCCCTTTGGTTTGATGAATGCTCCGGCCGTCTTCCAACATTTTGTGAACAGCATTTTTTATCATTTAATGGGGAAATTTGTACTGGTGTATCTAGATAACATTTAGATTTTTTCTCCTGATTTCAAGACTCATCGGGACAACCTATGTCAGGTCTTGCTGATTCTGCGGGAGAATAAATTGTACGCTTAACTGGAAAAATGTGTTTTTGCATTTCCGGAGATTAAATTTCTTGGTTTTCTTCTCTCCGCTTCTGGTTTTCGGATGGGCCCTAAGAAGGTCCGCGCTGTGCTTGATTGGGAGCTTCCTGAGAATCAGAAGGCGCTGATGCGGTTTTTGGGTTTTGCCAATTATTACAGAAAGTTCATTTTAAATTGTTCCTCTGTTGTTAAGCCACTCACTGATATGACTAAAAAGGGGGTGGATTTTTCCTCGTGGTCGGTAGATGCGCTTAAAGCCTTTTCTAGTATTAAAGAGAGTTTTGCTTCCGCTCACATTTTGGTACAACCTAATGTCTCTCTACCTTTTATTGTTGAGGTGGATGCTTCTGAGGTGGGTGTGGGTGCGGTCTTATCTCAGGGTCCCTCTCCTGCCAAATGGCGACCGTGTGCCTTTTTCTCAAGGAAACTATCCTCTGCAGAGAGAAATTATGATGTGGGAGATAGGGAGTTCTTGGCCATCAAATTACCTTTTGAGGAATGGCGCCATTGGTTAGAGGGAGCCAGACACCCTATTACTGTGTTTACCGACCATAAGAATCTGGCCTACTTGGAATCGGCCAAGCGTCTGAACCCGAGACAGACCAGATGGTCTTTGTTCTTTTCTGGGTTTAATTTTGTTGTTACGTTCCGCCCTGGGGTTAAAAATGTGAAGGCGGGTGCCCTGTTACGTTGTTTTCCGGGAGGGGGAAACTTTGAAGACCCAGGTACCATTTTGGCTGAAGGGGTAGTCGTCTCTGCTCTTTATCCTGATTTGGAGGCAGAGGTTCAGGCAGCCCAGGCAGAGGCTCCTGATCTTTGTCCTCCTGGGACGTTGTTTGTGCCTCTCGCTTTACGACACAAGGTTTTTAAGAAGCACTACGATACTGTCCTTGCTGGGCACCCGGGGAGTAGAGCCACAGTGGATCTCATTGCCCGGACATTCTGGTGGCCAGCTCGTTGTAAGACGGTTGAGGGTTTTGTGGCAGCCTGCGAGATCTGCGCTCGTGCCAAGGTCCCTCATTCACGGCCATCGGGTTCTCTCCTCCCGTTACCCATTCCTTCCCGTCCTTGGAGGCATCTGTCCATGGACTTTATTACGGACCTGCCTCTTTCCTCGGGGAAGACTGTGATTCTGGTGGTAGCGTTTTAGCAAAATGGCATATTTCATTCCCTTCCCTGGGTTACCCAATGCTAAGACGCTGGCGCAAGCGTTTGTTGATCATATTGTTAAATTGCATGGCATTCCTTCAGACATCGTTTCTGATAGGGGCACGCAATTTGTTTCCAGATTCTGGAAGGCCTTCTGTTCTCGCTTGGTTCGGTTGTTGTTCTCTTCTGCTTTTCACCCGCAGTCGAATAGTCAGACCGAAGGAGGGGTATATGACTCCCCTAGCCATTCCCGAAGCAGCGCGGTTACCCTTGTAGTTTCCGGACCTGCCTAGGACTTACCACTTGTCCTACTCGTGCACCTAGAGTAGGCCATTAGTATTAACGTACAAAGAGAACAGAGCTATAAAGCAAAGTGACACAAAAGCAAGGTGCTACTAATCTGGCTAAAGGCAAAAGTTAAGTGCAGTTTCACAAAAAGTGCATAAATTCACATTGTGGCACCTGGAAAAGAATACACACAATGGGCATATCATACTTGAACGTTGCATAACCTGTAAACATATTGGAAAATCAGTGCAAAAACATTATGTATTTATTAGTGCAATTAATATTCAATAATAAGTTCAAATATGACTTGAGTCCTTTTACTTGAAGTGCTTTTAAAGTTGGAATCCTCTGGAAACAAACAAAAGTCACTTGTAATCCACGGGAAACAAAAGAGATACTTGGAATCCAATAGAAGATCTATTTGTAATCCAAGGAACAGTATAAAACAGTAGATAAAAGCATGTAAAATAGCAGCAAAAATGAGAACCAGATCCCCGACATGTAAGTTGTGGCGGGCCTGCGACAGATAATTCTGCTTAACAGAGCGGAAGCTCATAAATACTTCGGCTCCCGAATAATTATCTTAAAGCAAGCCCACTCCCCTCTCTACAGAAAACCATAGCCGGGCCATCCAAGACTTGCATAACCCACTTTCCAACTGCTGTCTTTTACTCCCACTGGCTCTGGGCATGCCAAGTAATTTCGAGAGGCACTTCGGGGTTAAGGTCACTTGGTTTGGAACTATCTGGTCTGGGCGGCAGTCTGGAAACTCCAGCCGCAACCGCCGCGCCAGCAGGCGTGCGGAGCGGGGCCTTTCTGGGCCTAGTAGGTAAGTCAGATAACACCGGGCACGGTGCAGGGGCAGCTACGGGTTGGACCCGGGCCTAAGGGAGAGGAACTGCTGCTACCTGTTGTGGCGGCCGGGCGGCTGGTTCCGGTGCCTCTTGCAGATCATCGTTGGCGGTCTCAGCTGCCTTCGGAACTGCATTTGGCTCCTTAGAGGACGCGGCTTGCTCCTGGGCAAGGGAAGTTGGTTGCTGGGATGGGGCACTTGGCGGTGCAGACACTTCAAGAAGAAAAACTGCTATAAGATAGGGCCAAGGGCTATTCATAGTATTCAGTATATTGGGCACACTAGATGGCCAAATGGTTCTTATCTGTCGACACATTCTATGTTTTCTATGGACGACTTAGCAGTCGGTTTGAATGCGGCGGCCATCTTGGAGGACGTCTGGTCTGTGAGTTCAGCAGTTATGGAGGGATCCACAGCCTCTGGCGTCCAGACTGTAGTATCGACGTCATCTTCCGCGGGAGCGGGTTCGAGAACGGCGGCCATTTTTACATCTTTAGTTCAGCAGCCGCGGCCGTCTCACCACCAGTCGAGGAATCCACAACCTCCGGGGACGCTCCAAAAGTACTGGGGCCAGCTCTCCTCACAAGTTGGGAGACCCGATCTCGGGTGGGTGAGTCGCATAAACTGGTTCTCCTTGCACAGACATTTGGACCCACTTGGGTTGTGGGAGCGCCATCTTCCTCGGCTGCTTGGTCAGGATCAATGCAGGAAGTGAGGGTGGAGCCCATGAAGAGGAGTCTTCACTCCCTTGGCTCACATTGCAAAGTTCTTGGTGGCCAGGCTTGAGTTTTCACGCTTCTAGGGGGGACGTAGTCATAATTTTCGCACTCCTGAGAGGGCGTTCCTGTGTTTTCCCACTTCCAAAGGGCATGAAGAAGCGGCGTCATTACAAAAACATGGTGGATTAACCCCTGGAGTGCTGGTGCGCTATCTGGCACCGCAATAAAGGCAATAATGTAAATTTTCAGGGTTTCAACACAGGTCTTAGGCCTTATAGCAATGATAGGCACACAATCCGATCCTGTTAGTTACACAATCTGATCCTGTTTGTGACGCCAAAAATGCAATGGCCAGGATACGTGTGGAAAATGTTCTGTATTTGTTGTGACGCCAATTGCAGCGTGCGCAGGGTGCTATCCCACGGCCCTTCCAAGGTGTTATAACGCACGTCCCAGATTAGGAATGCCAGAGTGGGGTAATGGCTTACAGTGTCTCTGTAGAGTAGTGGGCATTGTGTAAACAGTGTCTCCTACCTGGGTGCGGCTGGACACCTGGCTCCTGGCTCACTTGCAATACATTTAAGTGTAGTGATAGTAGGAATAATAGAGGAATTTTTCAGCAGAAATGATGTCCAGACCTTTAGATGAAGTTCAAACATTTCTTTACTGAAGATAACTTGTATCCAAGCAGTATACAGCTTTGGTCTCTTGGTCCCAACAGGTTTTGGCAATCATTGGCAGAAATAAATACTTCTGCTTTAAATTCTGAGCTTGCAGGATAAGTTGTCTGCCTGGTAGCTCTGTAATTGTGACAGGAATTAATCTTCTGCACTTTTTGATAACTTCTGCTGTATGGGGACAAACTAGATGAGGAGGAATGGCTTCTCCTAGGTCTCTGGACTTAAGTCACAGATGATTTCTCAGGGGATGCTTTCTTCCTGAAACATTGGAGGTTGTAGTTAGTTTTCTGCTTCTTCATCCAGCTGAGGCTGAAGGTGCTCAGACTGGGAATATGATCAAGTCTCAGCCGAGACAAGATTCTTTCTGTCTTCCCTATGCAGGGGAATCTCCTCACACACACACCCTACACCTAGCAGGGGGTGGGCTATACACTGACTCTAACTTCCTTCTCCACCCATGCTGCAGGATGTGGGAACAGCCCACTTAGCTCACTTAGGGGGAGATAAGCTAGAAATAATCCATTCCAACCTAGATACACTAAACTGGGACTTGTACCTTGCCAATGGCGTTGCTGCCACTTGCTGGTAAACCTGGAAAATTACAAGAACAATGGAATTTAACATGGTTTTAGATGTACATTTGTGAAGACATAATATAAATTATATCAGATGACAATATACAGGGTCTTAGAAGATAGTAGCGGGGTAGAGAAGTGTAGTAACACAACTCTGGGGTGTTACAGAGGTGGCAGTCACTACCGGACCCAGGAGCCTGAGGGGACCTAAAGACCCTTGTGCCACATAAGAAGACACCAGCATTATAGAAAGTGCATGCTGGTCAATTTACACCTCTGGCTGGACAGAAGAGGTTAGGTCAAGAATTTGGCATCGGGGGTGCCGTTTCAATTTTTGCCTCAGACAGCACAAAGGCAATGTGCTTCCCTACCCCTGTCCACAAAGCACAGAGGGAAAGGAGGCCCAAGCTGAACTCTTGCATCAGGGCTCATAAGCCTTTAGCTACTCCTCTGGCATAGATGAATGGATGCTCAAAATAAAGGATTTTGAATACATATTTTTATAACAAGTGGTCAGAGAGTAGGGGCAGCTAAAAGAGCAGACATTAAAGAGGTCGCTCCAAGTTTTTTTTAATATTATTTTACTAAAAAGCCATGTAAAATAATAGAAAAAATTCCCTCCCTGCACCCACTCTGACCCAGCACTTCCCTTCTGTCATCTTCCTCAGGCTACAGTGAGTGACGTAATGTTTGGCTGCAGCAGTGATAATCCGTTTACAGCTACAGCTAATCACTGGCCTCAGCCTTGACCTACAGTACAGACCAAAAGTTTGGACACACCTTCTCATTCAAAGAGTTTTCTTTATTTTCATGACTATGAAAATTGTAGATTCACACTGAAGGCATTAAAACTATGAATTAACACATGTGGAATTATATACATAGCAAAAAAGTGTGAAACAACTGAAAATTAGGGATGAGCGAACCCGAACTGTATCGTTCGGGTTCGTACCGAATTTTGGGGTGTCCGTGACACGGACCCGAACCCGGACATTTTCGTAAAAGTCCGGGTTCGGGTTCGGTGTTCGTCGCTTTCTTGGCGCTTTTTGAAAGGCTGCAAAGCAGCCAATCAACAAGCGTCATACTACTTGCCCCAAGAGGCCGTCACAGCCATGCCTACTATTGGCATGGCATGGCTGTGATTGGCCAGAGCACCATGTGACCCAGCCTCTATTTAAGCTGGAGTCACATAGCGCCGCCCGTCACTCTGCTCTGATCAGCATAGGGAGAGGTTGCAGCTGCGACGTTAGGGCGAGATTAGGCAGTGATTAACTCCTCCAAAAGACTTCATTCAGAGATCGATCTGCAGCTGTGGATGATTGAACTGCTGCTATTGAATTGCTCACTGTTTTTAGGCTGCCCAGAGCGTTTTTCAGTCACTTTTTTCTGGGGTGATCGGCAGCCATTTTGTGTCTTGTGGTGTGCCAGCACAAGCTGCCACCAAGTGCATTTAACCCTCAATGGTGTGGTTGTTTTTTGGCTAAATCCTACATCAGGGTCAAGCTGTCACACCAAGTGCATTTAACCAGCAATAGTGTGGTTATTTTTTGGCCATATACTACATCAGGGGCAAGCTGAGCCTGTCACCAAGTGCATTTAACCCTCAATGGTGTGGTTGTTTTTTGGCTAAATCCTACATCAGGGTCAAGCTGTCACACCAAGTGCATTTAACCAGCAATAGTGTGGTTATTTTTTGGCCATATACTACATCAGGGGCAAGCTGAGCCTGTCACCAAGTGCATTTAACCCTCAATAGTGTAATTGGTCAAGCTGTCACACCAAGTGCATTTAACCATCAATAGTGTGGTTATTTTTTGGCCATATCCCAGTCTAATTCTGTCAGTAAACGTATACCTGTCACCCAGCGCCTAAATAATAGGCCTCAAATTTATATCCAGCTAAATCTGTCGTTACTGCTGTGGCTGGTCAAGTTATTTAGTGTCTGTCAAAACACAGTTTTTGTTCTGGGTTGAAATACAATTCCCAATTTAGCAATTTCCTAATTTAGTGGTTTCTGCTGTATCAGAGCTATTTTAAATCTATCCCTAAAAGGGTATATAAGATTCAAGGTGCACATAGGGTCATTCTGAATAACTTCACACACACGCTACTGTGCATTTCTAAGTCTAATTCTGTCAGTAAACCTATACCTGTCACCCAGCGCCTAAATACTAGGCCTCAAATTTATATCCAGCTAAATCTGTCGTTACTGCTGTACTGCTGTGGCTGGTCAAGTTATTTAGTGTCCGTCAAAGCACATTTTTTGTTCTGGGTTGAAATACAATTCCCAATTTGCCAGAGTGGGGTAATGGCTTACAGTGTCTCTGTAGAGTAGTGGGCATTGTGTAAACAGTGTCTCCTACCTGGGTGCGGCTGGACACCTGGCTCCTGGCTCACTTGCAATACATTTAAGTGTAGTGATAGTAGGAATAATAGAGGAATTTTTCAGCAGAAATGATGTCCAGACCTTTAGATGAAGTTCAAACATTTCTTTACTGAAGATAACTTGTATCCAAGCAGTATACAGCTTTGGTCTCTTGGTCCCAACAGGTTTTGGCAATCATTGGCAGAAATAAATACTTCTGCTTTAAATTCTGAGCTTGCAGGATAAGTTGTCTGCCTGGTAGCTCTGTAATTGTGACAGGAATTAATCTTCTGCACTTTTTGATAACTTCTGCTGTATGGGGACAAACTAGATGAGGAGGAATGGCTTCTCCTAGGTCTCTGGACTTAAGTCACAGATGATTTCTCAGGGGATGCTTTCTTCCTGAAACATTGGAGGTTGTAGTTAGTTTTCTGCTTCTTCATCCAGCTGAGGCTGAAGGTGCTCAGACTGGGAATATGATCAAGTCTCAGCCGAGACAAGATTCTTTCTGTCTTCCCTATGCAGGGGAATCTCCTCACACACACACCCTACACCTAGCAGGGGGTGGGCTATACACTGACTCTAACTTCCTTCTCCACCCATGCTGCAGGATGTGGGAACAGCCCACTTAGCTCACTTAGGGGGAGATAAGCTAGAAATAATCCATTCCAACCTAGATACACTAAACTGGGACTTGTACCTTGCCAATGGCGTTGCTGCCACTTGCTGGTAAACCTGGAAAATTACAAGAACAATGGAATTTAACATGGTTTTAGATGTACATTTGTGAAGACATAATATAAATTATATCAGATGACAATATACAGGGTCTTAGAAGATAGTAGCGGGGTAGAGAAGTGTAGTAACACAACTCTGGGGTGTTACAGAGGTGGCAGTCACTACCGGACCCAGGAGCCTGAGGGGACCTAAAGACCCTTGTGCCACATAAGAAGACACCAGCATTATAGAAAGTGCATGCTGGTCAATTTACACCTCTGGCTGGACAGAAGAGGTTAGGTCAAGAATTTGGCATCGGGGGTGCCGTTTCAATTTTTGCCTCAGACAGCACAAAGGCAATGTGCTTCCCTACCCCTGTCCACAAAGCACAGAGGGAAAGGAGGCCCAAGCTGAACTCTTGCATCAGGGCTCATAAGCCTTTAGCTACTCCTCTGGCATAGATGAATGGATGCTCAAAATAAAGGATTTTGAATACATATTTTTATAACAAGTGGTCAGAGAGTAGGGGCAGCTAAAAGAGCAGACATTAAAGAGGTCGCTCCAAGTTTTTTTTAATATTATTTTACTAAAAAGCCATGTAAAATAATAGAAAAAATTCCCTCCCTGCACCCACTCTGACCCAGCACTTCCCTTCTGTCATCTTCCTCAGGCTACAGTGAGTGACGTAATGTTTGGCTGCAGCAGTGATAATCCGTTTACAGCTACAGCTAATCACTGGCCTCAGCCTTGACCTACAGTACAGACCAAAAGTTTGGACACACCTTCTCATTCAAAGAGTTTTCTTTATTTTCATGACTATGAAAATTGTAGATTCACACTGAAGGCATTAAAACTATGAATTAACACATGTGGAATTATATACATAGCAAAAAAGTGTGAAACAACTGAAAATTAGGGATGAGCGAACCCGAACTGTATCGTTCGGGTTCGTACCGAATTTTGGGGTGTCCGTGACACGGACCCGAACCCGGACATTTTCGTAAAAGTCCGGGTTCGGGTTCGGTGTTCGTCGCTTTCTTGGCGCTTTTTGAAAGGCTGCAAAGCAGCCAATCAACAAGCGTCATACTACTTGCCCCAAGAGGCCGTCACAGCCATGCCTACTATTGGCATGGCATGGCTGTGATTGGCCAGAGCACCATGTGACCCAGCCTCTATTTAAGCTGGAGTCACATAGCGCCGCCCGTCACTCTGCTCTGATCAGCATAGGGAGAGGTTGCAGCTGCGACGTTAGGGCGAGATTAGGCAGTGATTAACTCCTCCAAAAGACTTCATTCAGAGATCGATCTGCAGCTGTGGATGATTGAACTGCTGCTATTGAATTGCTCACTGTTTTTAGGCTGCCCAGAGCGTTTTTCAGTCACTTTTTTCTGGGGTGATCGGCAGCCATTTTGTGTCTTGTGGTGTGCCAGCACAAGCTGCCACCAAGTGCATTTAACCCTCAATGGTGTGGTTGTTTTTTGGCTAAATCCTACATCAGGGTCAAGCTGTCACACCAAGTGCATTTAACCAGCAATAGTGTGGTTATTTTTTGGCCATATACTACATCAGGGGCAAGCTGAGCCTGTCACCAAGTGCATTTAACCCTCAATAGTGTAATTGGTCAAGCTGTCACACCAAGTGCATTTAACCATCAATAGTGTGGTTATTTTTTGGCCATATCCCAGTCTAATTCTGTCAGTAAACGTATACCTGTCACCCAGCGCCTAAATAATAGGCCTCAAATTTATATCCAGCTAAATCTGTCGTTACTGCTGTGGCTGGTCAAGTTATTTAGTGTCTGTCAAAACACAGTTTTTGTTCTGGGTTGAAATACAATTCCCAATTTAGCAATTTCCTAATTTAGTGGTTTCTGCTGTATCAGAGCTATTTTAAATCTATCCCTAAAAGGGTATATAAGATTCAAGGTGCACATAGGGTCATTCTGAATAACTTCACACACACGCTACTGTGCATTTCTAAGTCTAATTCTGTCAGTAAACCTATACCTGTCACCCAGCGCCTAAATACTAGGCCTCAAATTTATATCCAGCTAAATCTGTCGTTACTGCTGTACTGCTGTGGCTGGTCAAGTTATTTAGTGTCCGTCAAAGCACATTTTTTGTTCTGGGTTGAAATACAATTCCCAATTTAGCAATTTCCTAATTTAGTGGTATCTGCTGTATCAGAGCTATTTTAAATCTATCCCTAAAAGGGTATATAAGATTCAAGGTGCACATAGGGTCATTCTGAATAACTTCACACACACGCTACTGTGCATTTCCAAGTCTAATTCTGTCAGTAAACCTATACCTGTCACCCAGCGCCTAAATACTAGGCCTCAAATTTATATCCAGCTAAATCTGTCATTACTGCTGTACTGCTGTGGCTGGTCAAGTTATTTAGTGTCCGTCAAAGCACATTTTTTGTTCTGGGTTGAAATACAATTCCCAATTTAGCAATTTCCTAATTTAGTGGTTTCTGCTGTATCAGAGCTATTTTAAATCTATCCCTAAAAGGGTATATAAGATTCAAGGTGCACATAGGGTCATTCTGAATAACTTCACACACACGCTACTGTGCATTTCAAAGTCTAATTCTGTCAGTAAACCTATACCTGTCACCCAGCGCCTAAATACTAGGCCTCAAATTTATATCCAGCTAAATCTGTCGGTACTGCTGTGGCTGGTCAAGTTATTTAGTGTCCGTCAAAGCACATTTTTTGTTCTGGGTTGAAATACAATTCCCAATTTAGCAATTTCCTAATTTAGTGGTTTCTGCTGTATCAGAGCTATTTTAAATCTATCCCTAAAAGGGTATATAAGATTCAAGGTGCACATAGGGTCATTCTGAATAACTTCACACACACGCTACTGTGCATTTCCAAGTCTAATTCTGTCAGTAAACCTATACCTGTCACCCAGCGCCTAAATAATAGGCCTCAAATTTATATCCAGCTAAATCTGCCGTTACTGCTGTGCCTGTATTAGTGTAATACGGTACCTAAATAGATAGCCAGATAGTGTTAGGTGTCTGTAAAAAAAGGCCTGAATTTGAATTCAATACATTGGGCCAAATAATATTTTTCTTATTGTGGTGAACGGTAACAATGAGGAAAACATCTAGTAAGGGACGCGGACATGGTCGTGGTGGTGTTAGTGGACCCTCTGGTGCTGGGAGAGGACGTGGCCGTTCTGCCACAGCCACACGTCCTAGTGTACCAACTACCTCAGGTCCCAGTAGCCGCCATAATTTACAGCGATATTTGGTGGGGCCCAATGCCGTTCTAAGGATGGTAAGGCCTGAGCAGGTACAGGCATTAGTCAATTGGGTGGCCGACAGTGGATCCAGCACGTTCACATTATCTCCCACCCAGTCTTCTGCAGAAAGCGCACAGATGGCGTCTGAAAACCAAGCCCATCAGTCTGTCACATCACCCCCATGCATACCAGGGAAACTGTCTGAGCCTTAAGTTATGCAGCAGTCTCTTATGCTTTTTGAAGACTCCGGTGGCAGGGTTTCCCAAGGGCATCCACCTAGCCCTTCCCCAGCGGTGGAAGACATAGAATGCACTGACGCACAACCACTTATGTTTCCTGATGATGAGGACATGGGAACACCACCTCAGCATGTCTCTGATGGAGACGAAACACAGGTGCCAACTGCTGCATCTTTCTGCAGTGTGCAGATTGAACAGGAGGTCAGGGATCAAGACTGGGTGGAAGACGATGCAGGGGACGATGGGGTCCTAGACCCCACATGGAATGAAGGTCGTGCCACTGACTTTCACAGTTCGGAGGAAGAGGCAGTGGTGAGACCGAGCCAACAGCGTAGCAAAAGAGAGAGCAGTGGGCAAAAGCAGAACACCCGCCGCCAAGAGACTCCGCCTGCTACTGACCGCCGCCATCTGGGACCGAGCACCCCAAAGGCAGCTTCAAGGAGTTCCCTGGCATGGCACTTCTTCAAACAATGTGCTGACGACAAGACCCGAGTGGTTTGCACGCTGTGCCATCAGAGCCTGAAGCGAGGCATTAACGTTCTGAACCTTAGCACAACCTGCATGACCAGGCACCTGCATGCAAAGCATGAACTGCAGTGGAGTAAACACCTTAAAACCAAGGAAGTCACTCAGGCTCCCCCTGCTACCTCTTCTGCTGCTGCCGCCTCGGCCTCTTCTGCTGCTGCCGCCTCGGCCTCTTCTGCTGCTGCCGCCTCGGCCTCTTCCTCCGCCTCTGGAGGAACATTGGCACCTGCCGCCCAGCAAACAGGGGATGTACCACCAACACCACCACCTCCGTCACCAAGCATCTCAACCATGTCACACGGCAGCGTTCAGCTCTCCATCTCACAAACATTTGAGAGAAAGCGTAAATTCCCACCTAGCCACCCTCGATCCCTGGCCCTGAATGCCAGCATTTCTGAAACTACTGGCCTATGAAATGCTGTCATTTAGGCTGGTGGACACAGACAGCTTCAAACAGCTCATGTCGCTTGCTGTCCCACAGTATGTTGTTCCTAGCCGGCACTACTTCTCCAAGAGAGCCGTGCCTTCCCTGCACAACCAATTATCCGATAAAATCAAGTGTGCACTGCGCAACGCCATCTGTGGCAAGGTCCACCTAACCACAGATACGTGGACCAGTAAGCACGGCCAGGGACGCTATATCTCCCTAACTGCACACTGGGTAAATGTAGTGGCAGCTGGGCCCCAGGCGGAGAGCTGTTTGGCGCACGTCCTTCCGCCGCCAAGGATCGCAGGGCAAGATTATTTGCCTCCTGTTGCCACCTCCTCCTACTCAGCTTCCTCCTCCTCTTCTTCCACCTGCTCATCCAGTCAGCCACACACCTTCACCACCAACTTCAGCACAGCCCGGGGTAAACGTCAGCAGGCCATTCTGAAACTCATATGTTTGGGGGACAGGCCCCACACCGCACAGGAGTTGTGGCGGGGTATAGAACAACAGACCGACGAGTGGTTGCTGCCGGTGAGCCTCAAGCCCGGCCTGGTGGTGTGCGATAATGGGCGAAATCTCGTTGCAGCTCTGGGACTTGCCGGTTTGACGCACATCCCTTGCTTGGCGCATGTGCTGAATTTGGTGGTACAGAAGTTCATTCACAACTACCCCGACATGTCAGAGCTGCTGCATAAAGTGCGGGCCGTCTGTTCGCGCTTCCGGCGTTCACATCCTGGCGCTGCTCGCCTGTCTGCGCTACAGCGTAACTTCGGCCTTCCCGCTCACCGCCTCATATGCGACGTGCCCACCAGGTGGAACTCCACCTTGCACATGCTGGACAGACTGTGCGAGCAGCAGCAGGCCATAGTGGAGTTTCAGCTGCAGCACGCACGGGTCAGTCGCACTACGGAACAGCACCACTTCACCACCAATGACTGGGCCTCCATGCGAGACCTGTGTGCCCTGTTGTGCTGTTTCGAGTACTCCACCAACATGGCCAGTGGCGATGACGCCGTTATCAGCGTTACAATACCACTTCTATGTCTCCTTGAGAAAACACTTAGGGCGATGATGGAAGAGGAGGTGGCCCAGGAGGAGGAGGAGGAGGAAGAGGGGTCATTTTTAGCACTTTCAGGCCAGTCTCTTCGAAGTGACTCAGAGGGAGGTTTTTTGCAACAGCAGAGGCCAAGTACAAATGTGGCCAGCCAGGGCCCACTACTGGAGGATGAGGAGGACGAGGATGAGGAGGAGGTGGAGGAGGATGAGGATGAAGCATGGTCACAGCGGGGTGGCACCCAACGCAGCTCGGGCCCATCACTGGTGCGTGGCTGGGGGGAAAGGCAGGACGATGACGATACGCCTCCCACAGAGGACAGCTTGTCCTTACCCCTGGGCAGCCTGGCACACATGAGCGACTTCATGCTGCAGTGCCTGCGCAACGACAGCAGAGTTGCCCACATTTTAACGTGTGCGGACTACTGGGTTGCCACCCTGCTGGATCCACGGTACAAAGACAATGTGCCCACCTTACTTCCTGCACTGGAGCGTGATAAGAAAGATGCGCGAGTACAAGCGCACGTTAGTAGACGCGCTACTGAGAGCATTCCCAAATGTCACAGGGGAACAAGTGGAAGCCCAAGGCCAAGGCAGAGGAGGAGCAAGAGGTCGCCAAGGCAGCTGTGTCACGGCCAGCTCCTCTGAGGGCAGGGTTAGCATGGCAGAGATGTGGAAAAGTTTTGTCAACACGCCACAGCTAACTGCACCACCACCTGATACGCAACGTGTTAGCAGGAGGCAACATTTCACTAACATGGTGGAATAGTACGTGTGCACACCCCTCCACGTACTGACTGATGGTTCGGCCCCATTCAACTTCTGGGTCTCTAAATTGTCCACGTGGCCAGAGCTAGCCTTTTATGCCTTGGAGGTGCTGGCCTGCCCGGCGGCCAGGGTTTTGTCTGAACGTGTATTCAGCACGGCAGGGGGCGTCATTACAGACAAGCTGACGTTCATAAAAATGAACCAGGCATGGATCCCACAGGACCTGTCCATCCCTTGTGCAGATTAGACATTAACTACCTCCCCTTAACCATATATTATTGTACTCCAGGGAACTTCCTCATTCAATTATATTTTTATTTTTATTTTACCATTATATTGCGGGGCAACCCAAAGTTGAATGAACCTCTCCTCTGTCTGGGTGCCGGGGCCTAAATATATGCCAATGGACTGTTCCAATGTTGGGTGACGTGAAGCCTGATTCTCTGCTATGACATGCAGACTAATTCTCTGCTGACATGAAGCCAGATTCTCTGTTACGGGACCTCCCTCCTCTGCCTGGGTGCTGGGCCTAAATATATGACAATGGACTGTTCCAATGTTGGGTGACGTGAAGCCTGATTCTCTGCTATGACATGCAGACTGATTCTCTGCTGACATGAAGCCAGATTCTCTGTTACGGGACCTCTCTCCTCTGCCAGGGTGCTGGGCCTAAATATATGACAATGGACTGTTACAGTGGTGGCTGACATGAAGCCTGATTCTCTGCTATGACATGCAGACTGATTCTCTGCTGACATGAAGCCAGATTCTCTGTTACGGGACCTCTCTCCTCTGCCTGGGTGCTGGGCCTAAATATATGCCAATGGACTGTTCCAATGTTGGGTGACGTGAAGCCTGATTCTCTGCTATGACATGCAGACTGATTCTCTGCTGACATGAAGCCAGATTCTCTGTTACGGGACCTCTCTCCTCTGCCTGGGTGCTGGGCCTAAATATATGACAATGGACTGTTACAGTGGTGGCTGACGTGAAGCCTGATTCTCTGCTATGACATGCAGACTGATTCTCTGCTGACATGAAGCCAGATTCTCTGTTACGGGACCTCTCTCCTCTGCCTGGGTGCTGGGCCTAAATATATGACAATGGACTGTTACAGTGGTGGCTGACGTGAAGCCTGATTCTCTGCTATGACATGCAGACTGATTCTCTGCTGACATGAAGCCAGTTTCTCTGTTACGGGACCTCTCTCCTCTGCCTGGGTGCCTGGGCCTAAATATATGCCAATGGAGTGTTGCAGTGGTTGCTGACGTGAAGCCTGATTCTCTGCTATGGGACCTCTCTCCAATTGATATTGGTTAATTTTTATTTATTTAATTTTTATTTTTATTCATTTCCCTATCCACATTTGTTTGCAGGGGATTTACCTACATGTTGCTGCCTTTTGCAGCCTTCTAGCTCTTTCCTGGCTGTTTTACAGCCTTTTTAGTGCCGGAAAGTTCGGGTCCCCATTGACTTCAATGGGGTTTGGGTTCGGGACGAAGTTCGGATCGGGTTCGGATCCCGAACCCGAACATTTCTGGGAAGTTCGGCCGAACTTCTCGAACCCGAACATCCAGGTGTCCGCTCAACTCTACTGAAAATATGTCATGTTCTAGGTTCTTCAAAGTAGCCACCTTTTGCTTTGATTACTGCTTTGCACACTCTTGGCATTCTCTTGATGAGCTTCAAGAGGTAGTCACCTGAAATGGTCTTCCAACAGTCTTGAAGGAGTTCCCAGAGATGCTTAGCACTTGTTGGCCCTTTTGCCTTTACTTTGCGGTCCAGCTCACCCCAAACCATCTCGATTGGGTTCAGGTCCGGTGACTGTGGAGGCCAGGTCATCTGGCGCAGCACCCCATCACTCTCCTTCATGGTCAAATAGCCCTTACACAGCCTGGAGGTGTGTTTGGGGTCATTGTCCTGTTGAAAAATAAATGATGGTCCAACTAAACGCAAACCGGATGGAACAGCATGCCGCTGCAAGCTGTGGTAGCCATGCTGGTTCAGTATGCCTTAAATTTTGAATAAATCCCCAACAGTGTCACCAGCAAAGCACCCCCACACCATCACACCTCCTTCACCATTCTTCTCGGTGGGAACCAGGCATGTAGAGTCCATCCGTTCATCTTTTCTGCGTCGCACAAAGACACGGTGGTTGGAACCAAAGATCTCAAATTTGGACTCATCAGACCAAAGCACAGATTTCCACTGGTCTAATGTCCATTCCTTGTGTTCTTTAGCCCAAACAAGTCTCTTCTGCTTGTTGCCTGTCCTTAGCAGTTGCCTGCCACTCGTTTTTCTTTACTTAGCTGCTTTTTTCTTGCCATAATACAAATTCTAACAGTCTATTCATTAGGACTATCAGCTGTGTATCCACCTGACTTCTCCACAACGCAACTGATGATCCCAACCCTATTTATAAGGCAAGAAATGCCACTTATTAAACCTGACAGGGCACACCTGTGAAATGAAAACTATTTCAGGTGACTACCTCTTGAAGCTCATCAAGAGAATACCAAGAGTGTGCAAAGCAGTAATTAACTTCCTCACGACCGCCGTACGCAGGATTGCGTCTTCGCGGCGGTCGTGCTCTTCTGAGTGGACGCGCCGGTGCGTCCTCTCGCGAGACGCGAGATTTCCGGGTATGCCGGCCCGCGCATGCGCATCGCGGGCCGGCAAAATTCAAAGAAGAAGTTCGTCATCAACCTGCCGGCCACGATCATTGGCTGGCAGGTTGATGATTTTCAAAAAATCCAATCAGCAGCCATTTAACCCCACATATTAGTAAATATGATGGGGTTATATGGCTGCTGTGCTCCTCTGCTCCTTCTTTTGGTCGGTTGGTTCCAGGAGAGGAGCAGAGGAGCACATCATCACTGTGAGTACCCACTACAGTACACTTAGCCCCCAGATCACCTCCCAGCACCCAATTAACCCTTTGATCACCCCTTCTTGCCCCTGTCAATCACTAGTGAAAAGGAAAAAAAGTGATCAGTGCAAACTGTCACTTTTTTTTTTTTCACTGGTATTGACCGTTAGGTTTTAGGTATAGTTTAGGTCCCTTGGTTAGGTAGTTAGCGATCAGTTAGCGCCCAGCCAACCGCACCGCAGTCCGTTATTCGCTGATTAGCGTATCGCTAATCAGCATTTGTACTTTTATAGTATCTGAAAGTGATCAAAACTGATCACGGTCAGATCTATAATAGTACTAGTGTCACTTTAGTTCGCCCTCCACCCAAAACGCAGTGTTTGCCCGATCAGGCCTGATCGGTCGCCCACACGTGCGTTCGCCCACGCCCGCCCCACCGCAGTGACAAAAAAAATTTTTTTTTTTGATCACTGCACATTCACTTTACACGCACTGCGGCGATAAAAAAATCAGTTTTGATATTTTTTATCAACCGCAGCGGCCTCCGGTACTTCGCTAGCCTCCCCTTTGTAAGACAGGCTTGCTTTTTTTTTCTTGGGTAGTCTCAGGGAATACCCCTAAATTTAGTTGCCCACATGTCTAACAGGGGGTATTCCTCTGAAGAGGCCTACAGGCTTCTGACCCAGTCGGATGAGGAGTGGGAACCCTCATCTGATGAATCCAGCGGGTCAGAATACGAACCTGTAGAAAGCAGTGGCTCTCTGACCCAAAGTTCGGACGAGGAGGTTGAGGTCCCTGATAGCAGCAGGCGTACCCGGCCCCGTGTCGCTAGACCGCAGGTTGCGCAGGATCCGCTTCAAGAGCAGCAGAGTGGGGCTGGTGCTGTCGGATTACGTGGTGAGGCATACACCAGCAGCCCAGCCCTTCCTGGACCTAGTACCAGCACTGCCGTACAACCTGGTGAAGTAGCGAGCACCAGAAGGGCAGTTGAAGCTGGTACGGTGGCACGTGCAGTAGTGACCCCGTCGCAGCCACCGCAAAGACGTGCCCGTAGAGCCCCTAGAATCCCAGAGGTGCTGGCAAACCCTGATTGGCAGTCCCCAACTTCAGCCGCACCCGTAGTTTTCCCTTTCACTGCCCAGTCTGGAGTTCGGGTTGAGACGGCTCAGATCGGTTCGGCCCTGGGATTTTTTGAGCTGTTCTTGACTGCGGAGCTTTTAGACTTAGTTGTGGCCGAAACAAACAGATATGCCACACAATTTATAACCGCTAACCCGGGAAGCTCTTATGCCCAGCCTTTCCGGTGGAAACCAGTCCAAGTTTCCGAAATTAAAACTTTTCTGGGCCTCCTCCTCAACATGGGCCTGACAAAAAAGCATGAATTGCGGTCATATTGGTCCACGAACCCAATTCATCACATGCCCATGTTCTCTGCTGCTATGTCCAGGACACGATTTGAGACCATCCTGCGTTTCCTGCACTTTAGTGATAACAGCACCTCCCGTCCCAGGGGCCACCCTGCTTTTGACCGGCTCCACAAAATTCGGCCCCTCATAGACCATTTCAACCTGAAATTTGCAGATATTTATACCCCAGAGCAAAACATCTGCGTAGACGAGTCCCTTATACATTTTACCGGGCGCCTTGGCTTCAAACAATACATCCCAAGCAAGCGCGCCCGGTATGGGGTCAAATTGTATAAGCTCTGTGAAAGGGCCACAGGCTATACCCACAAATTTCGGATCTATGAGGGAAAAGATCAGACCCTGGAGCCGGTCGGTTGCCCTGACTACCTGGGGAGCAGTGGGAAGACAGTTTGGGACTTGGTGTCACCCTTATTCGGCAAGGGGTACCATCTTTATGTGGACAATTTTTACACAAGTGTGGCCCTCTTTAGGCATTTGTTTCTAGAACGGATTGGCGCCTGTGGTACCGCGCGAACTAGTCGCGCGGGCTTCCCCCAACGGCTCGTTACCACCCGTCTTGCAAGGGGGCAGAGGGCCGCACTGTGTAACGAAGAACTGCTCGCGGTGAAATGGAGAGACAAGCGTGACGTTTACATGCTCTCCTCCATTCACGCAGACACGACAATCCAAATTGAGCGAGCAACCCGTGTCATTGAAAAGCCCCTCTCAGTCCACGACTATAACCTCCACATGGGAGGGGTCGACTTCAATGACCAGATGTTGGCTCCGTATTTAGTTTCCCGACGCACCAGACGCTGGTATAAGAAGGTGTCTGTATATTTAATTCAATTGGCTCTGTACAATAGTTTTGTTCTCTACAGTAAGGCTGGGAGAACTGGATCCTTCCTCAAATTTCAGGAAGAGATCATCGCGAACCTCCTGTATCCAGGAGGTTCCGTGGCCCCATCCACCAGTGTAGTTAGCCGTCTACACGAGCGACACTTCCCCAGTGTCGTTGCTGGTACCTCAAACCGACCGCCACCCCGAAAAAAATGTCGTGTCTGTAGCAGGAGTGGAATAAGGCGTGACACCCGCTATTTCTGTCCTGACTGTCCGGACCACCCTGCCCTATGCTTTGGAGAGTGTTTCCGGAAGTACCACTCACAGGTACACTATTAGCATAGGGATCATCTCACCAGGATAGGCACACAGGGCTATTAGGGCCCATTCACTCACAGCTGCTGCAAACGTCTCCTTTCACATGGGACAAAGTGCATAACGCACTTCGCCACATCTTTGGGCGATTTGCGCTTTGCACATTGACCCATGGGGAAGGAGAGGTTTGTTCTATAAAGGTAAAAAAAAAAACAGGTAAGCAAACAGGTTAATGTTTAGTTCCAAAAGTTAAAGTTACACGTTCTGTTCCAAAGTTAATAAAATTATTGCGTTGTGGCCTGGTTTTTTTTTTTTTTGTCTTTTTACCTTCCAGGTGGACCAACCGATCTACTAGCTGCAGCACCGATGTGCATTCTGACAGAAGCATTGCGCTGCTGTCAGATTACACGCAAGTCGGTGTATGCGGCGCTGCAAGACGGGATTTTCTCCTCTGCAGTGACAGATACGTTTGCCGAGGCATACGAGCTGAGGAGGAGGCGGCGTTCCTATGCTTTGGCAAACACTTTGTATATATATAAAAAAAAATAAAAAATCCCGGCAATGATTTATTCATCCACATCGATTGATGCGAATGGAGAAATCTGGTTTGCCAGGGCATACGAGCTAAGTGGGTATGGATGTAGGGCGGAGCTCCTATGTCCTGGCAGACGCCTTTCCCCTCCATTTTTTTTTTTTTTTTGGCAGAGATTTTTTCATCCACATTGATCGATGCGAATGAAGAAATCTGTGCCGTTCATTTTTTTCTTTCAGCCCAGAGGCTGAACGGAAAAAAAAATCTCATTACCTGTATGCTCAATATAAGGAGAATAGCAGAAACTCCTAATGCTGGCCATACATGTAATGATTGCGGAGACCCTCAAATGCCAGGGCAGTACAAACACCCCACAACTGACCCCATTTTGGAAAGAAGACACCCCAAGGTATTTGCTGAGGGGCATATTGAGTCCATGAAAGATTTAAATTTTTGTCCTAAGTTAGCGGAAAGTGAGACTTTGTGAGAAAAAACAAAAAAAAAATCAATTTCCGCTAACTTATGCGAAAAAAAAAAAAATTTGATGAACTTGCCAGGCCCCTCATTGGATACCTTGGGGTGTCTTCTTTCCAAAGTGGGGTCACATGTGGGGTATTTATACTGCCCTGGCTTTTTAGGGGCCCTAAAGCGTGAGAAGAAGTCTGGGATCCAAATGTCTAAAAATGCCCTCCTAAAAGGAATATGGGCACCTTTGCGCATCTAGGCTGCAAAAAAGAGTCACACATATGGTATCGCCGTACTCAGGAGAAGTTGGGGAATGTGTTTTGGGGTGTCATTTTACATATACCCATGCTGGGTGAGATAAATATCTTGGTCAAATGCCAACTTTGTGTAAAAAAAGTGGGAAAAGTTGTCTTTTGCCAAGATACTTCTCACACCCAGCATGGGTATATGTAAAATGACCCCCCAAAACACATTCCCCAACTTCTCCTGAGTACGGCGATACCAGATGTGTGACACTTTTTTGATGCCAAGGTGGGCAAAGGGGCACATATTCCAAAGTGCACCTTTCGGATTTCACCGGTTATTTTTTCCAGATTTTGATCGCAAAGTACTTCTCACACATATGGGCCCCTAAATTGCCAGGGCAGTATAACTACGCCACAAGTGACCCCATTTTGGAAAGAAGACACCCCAAGGTATTCTGTGAGGGGCATGGCGAGTTCCTAGAATTTTTTATTTTTTGTCGCAAGTTAGTGGAATATGAGACTTTGTAAGGAAAAAAGAGAAGAAAAAAAAAATCATCATTTTCCGCTAACTTGTGACAAAAATAAATAAATTCTAGGAACTCGCCATGCCCCTCACGGAATACCTTGGGGTGTCTTCTTTCCAAAATGGGGTCACTTGTGGCGTAGTTATACTGCCCTGGCAATTTAGGGGCCCAAATGTGTGAGAAGTACCTTGCAATCAAAATGTGTAAAAAATGGCCTGCGAAACCCGAAAGGTGCACTTTGGAATATGTGCCCCTTTTCCCACCTTGGCAGCAAAAAAGTGTGACACATCTGGTATCGCCGTACTCAGGAGAAGTTGGGGAATGTGTTTTGGGGTGTCATTTTACATATACCCATGCTGGGTGAGATAAATATCTTGGTCAAATGCCAACTTTGTGTAAAAAAAGTGGGAAAAGTTGTCTTTTGCCAAGATACTTCTCACACCCAGCATGGGTATATGTAAAATGACCCCCCAAAACACATTCCCCAACTTCTCCTGAGTACGGCGATACCAGATGTGTGACACTTTTTTGATGCCAAGGTGGGCAAAGGGGCGCATATTCCAAAGTGCACCTTTCGGATTTCACCGGTTATTTTTTCCAGATTTTGATCGCAAAGTACTTCTCACACATATGGGCCCCTAAATTGCCAGGGCAGTATAACTACGCCACAAGTGACCCCATTTTGGAAAGAAGACACCCCAAGGTATTCCGTGAGGGGCATGGCGAGTTCCTAGAATTTTTTATTTTTTGTCGCAAGTTAGTGGAATATGAGACTTTGTAAGGAAAAAAGAGAAGAAAAAAAAATCATCATTTTCCGCTAACTTGTGACAAAAAAAAAAAAATTCTAGGAACTCGCCATGCCCCTCACGGAATACCTTGGGGTGTCTTCTTTCCAAAATGGGGTCACTTGTGGCGTAGTTATACTGCCCTGGCAATTTAGGGGCCCAAATGTGTAAGAAGTACCTTGCAATCAAAATGTGTAAAAAATGGCCTGCGAAACCCGAAAGGTGCACTTTGGAATATGTGCCCCTTTTCCCACCTTGGCAGCAAAAAAGTGTGACACATCTGGTATCGCCGTACTCAGGAGAAGTTGGGGAATGTGTTTTGGGGTGTCATTTTACATATACCCATGCTGGGTGAAATAACTATCTTGGTCAAATGCCAACTTTGTATAAAAAAATGGGAAAAGTTGTCTTTTGCCAAGATATTTCTCTCACCCAGCATGGGTATATGTAAAATGACACCCCAAAACACATTCCCCAACTTCTCCTGAGTACGGCGATACCAGATGTGTGACACTTTTTTGATGCCAAGGTGGGCAAAGGGGCACATATTCCAAAGTGCACCTTTTGGATTTCACCGGTCATTTTTTACACATTTTGATTGCAAAGTTCTTCTCACACATTAGGGCCCCTAAATTGCCAGGGCAGTATAACTACCCCACAAGTGACCCCATTTTGGAAAGAAGACACCCCAAGGTATTCTGTGAGGGGCATGGTGAGTTCCTAGAATTTTTTATTTTTTGTCACAAGTTAGCGGAATATGAGACTTTGTAAGAAAAAAATAAAAATAAAAAATCATCATCATTTTCCGCTAACTTGTGACAAAAAATAAAAAGTTCTATGAACTCCCTATGCCCATCAGCGAATACCTTAGGGTGTCTACTTTCCGAAATGGGGTCATTTGTGGGGTTTTTCTACTGTTTGGGCATTGTAGAACCTCAGGAATCATGACAGGTGCTCAGAAAGTCAGAGCTGTTTCAAAAAGCGGAAATTCACATTTTTGTACCATAGTTTGTAAAAGCTATAACTTTTACCCAAACCATTTTTTTTTTTGCCCAAACATTTTTTTTTTATCAGAGACATGTAGAACAATAAATTTGGCGAAAAATTTATATATGGATGTGGTTTTTTTTGCAAAATTTTACAGCTGAAAGTGAAAAATGTCATTTTTTTGCAAAAAAAATCGTTACATTTTGATTAATAACAAAAAAAGTAAAAATGTCAGCAGCAATAAAATACCACCAAATGAAAGCTCCATTAGTGAGAAGAAAAGGAGGTAAAATTCATTTGGGTGGTATGACCGAGCGATAAACGGTGAAAGGAGTGTAGTGCCGAAGTGTAAAAAGTGCTCTGGTCATGAAGGGGGTTTCACCTAGCGGGGCTGAAGTGGTTAAAGCAAAAGGTGGCTACTTTGAAGAACCTAGAATATGACATATTTTCAGTTGTTTCACACTTGTTTGTTATGTATATAATTCCGCATGTGTTAATTCATAGTTTTGATGCCTTCAGTGTGAATCTACAATTTTCATAGTCATGAAAATAAAGAAAACTCTTTGAATGAGAAGGTGTGTCCAAACTTTTGGTCTGTACTGTATACACTGCTAAAACTAGTGATTGGTTGCAAATGGGGATTGCTGGATCGGAGTGGACGCAGGAAGTGAAAGTTATTTACTATTTTACATGGCTTCCGACAGTTTAGCAAACTGAATACGTAAACTCGGACAACCCTTTTCTATTTTTTCTGGTAATTACGGATGCAGAATTTTAAATGAAGGACAAGCACTTAATTCATTGCTTCACATGTCAAGCTATCGTGCAACTCAATTAAGTTATGCCAGATGGTTTTGAGATTTATTAGAATAGAGAATGGATATTGAAGTGATTTCTAAATTAAAATATGAAAATTTGTATGTGAATCCTCTGTTTTCATTCACTTCATGAAGTGTATAAATCCATGATTGAACAGGAAGATAGATTGTCGCCTCTGGCACTGACTTATTTAATGTTGGACACGGTGCATGAAATCCTTTAAGTACTGTATGATATGGATGTGGTGGTAGTCTACATAATATCCTGGAATAATACATGGAATACATGTATTGGACATTAGGACGCCTTGTGAACCTTTCCATGTAATTTATTACAATACATTAAAATGTTAAATTTCTGTCATGCATCTATACAATTAGTATTGCTTCAAGGGGTACACTATAGTACACTATATATATTTTTGGAACAACATACAGTTATAAAAAAGATGCTACAGAATTGTTATTGACTGGAGAATCAAGTAGTCTAAAACAGACATGTTAGGACCTCTTTAAAGGGGTTGTCCCATGAAAAATGTTATATATTTTTCAAACCAGCATCTGAATCTGAAAATGTTGTAATTGCATGTCCTTTTAGCATAGCCACTGAGTTATTTAATAAAATATATCTGTACAGCGCCACCTGCTATTTGTTCTTTTCCTTATCTTTTCCTTTCTTCTCTCTCTCCACCTTGCTGAGGTGAACACACATGCTCAGTTCCATCTTTCAACTGCAACCAGCCATATCTTTTGTTAGAAACTGTGACTGTTACAGGAAACACACCCTGAGACGTGATAAGGAGAAAACTGCAGCAGAAAGGACATGTCTCCTGAGAAAGGACATGTTCGCTGAGCTGTCAGTTTGAAAAAAATCTAATAGATCAACTGGAGCAATGAATGGGAAGATCTTTGGATCCATGTGAGGTATACAGATGGTTCTAGCTTTGCTCGAAAGATATTGCCATGTACTATATGACGTCTGGTTTTTATTTTTTACCTCAGTCATGGGATAAACTGTTTAATAAGGTCCAATGAAGATTTTTCTTTTGGCCGATATCTCTACAAATTTCAGTTTCTCGTTCATTCTTTGCCACTTTTTAACTGATAAGTCTATTTGGAAATCCCTCTTCCATGTAACCCTTTAGTCTAATATATCTTCTCCCAGAATATCTTTGGAGTGTGGAGTACTTGGAGGAAACTGATGTTTTCTTGATTGAATTTCAACCCCAGGACTCAAGTTCTGTGAGTCACCATGTTATCTACTGTTTTTGTCTACTAGAGAAAATTACACATTGGATAACGGAGCATGACTTTATTGCAAGTAGAAATCTTTGAAGCAATACAGATACACAGACGAGAACACACATTCCCATCACTGTGTAGACATACTGTGACATTTTGTGAGTTTGGTTGCAGATAATGTAATAACTCTGCTACATCTCTTTTGAATTTGGTAAGTGCTATTTTGACAGAATGATCAAAGTTAATGAATATTTCTATTGCATCTCCACAGGTTCTATCTAGTTCTACATGTGTTTCTGGATCATAAATCTGATGTTTCATACATAACTTTTTTCAGGTTGTTGAACATGATAAATCTAATAAAGAAGAATGATATTTTTGAATAGATTTAACAAAATGACTATTTGAAGCAGGCTTCATCTAATACAGTGTTTCCCAACCAGTGTGCCTCCAGCTGTTACAAAACTACAACTCCCAGCATGCCCGCACAGCCAAATGCTGTCCGGGCACGCTGGGAGTTGTAGTTTTGCAACAGCTGGAGGCACACTGGTTGGGAAACACTGATCTAATAGAAAGAATTTGGATTTGTAATTTTCGCATTTTAATTAGAAACTAATATTAAGAGATTTGTAAAGCAATTCTATGAAATTTTACATCCAGTGAAAAGAAAGCCTATTGCTGGTCTGTATTGTCCACTAGGCATTTGAGGGCATGTGCCTCAGGTGGCTCCTTGCATTGTGGTGGTGGCTCTTGCTGGATCTGACTCCTATGTACCATTTTTTTTCCCCTGAAGAACCAGTGAAGATACTGGGGAAACGCAGCGTTGGGAATTAGATTTGTTCCTTAAATCATCTTCAGTTGTTGGACTAATTTCTTTCATCCTTTGATATTTGGGAATAACGTGTAAATTAGAGGGCGATTGTAAGAGTTTAGCCACCGAGAGGTGGGGTCGCCGCTTTCGGGGAGGGTGCTCCGCCTGTAGGCAGGGAGAAAGTGAGGGACTCATTAGAGAAATACATGTTGTTCCCAACGGCAACAGGATCTGAAAGAGAATTGAGACCTGCCGAATGTTAAGGGTCTTGTATTGACATCTACTACCTCCACCACCAAGTCATCGGTAGTGATGAGCGGCAGGGGTCATATTCGAATTTGCAATATTTCGCAAATATTTTGTAGAATATTCGTTGAATATTTGCAAATTCGAATATTCGTTATATTCTGCAATTTTTTTTACTCGAAAAATTGGCAAGGTAATGACTGTGTAATATGCAAATTTTCGTAATTCGAATTTTCGTATTAATTTTTTTTATTGCGAATTAGACAAAGATTATAGCACTATATTAGCTAAATTGCTCTATATTCGATTTTTTTTCGAATATTCGCTATATTGCTATAACTTAGTTTTTTGAATATTCGTAATATACTAAAACAAGAATATATAGCAATGTAGCGAATTTTCAAAAAAACGAATATAGAGCAATTTAGCTAATATAGTGCTATAATCTTTTTTTATAGTTGTAATTTTTTTCCAATCTGAACTTCAGATGAGAAAAAAATTACAACTATTAGACAAAGATTATAGCACTATATTAGCTAAATTGCTCTATATTCGTTTTTTTCGAATATTCGCTATATTGCTATAACTTAATTTTTTCAAATATTCGTAATATTCTAAAACAAGAATATATAGCAATATAGCGAATATTCAAAAAAAACGAATATAGTGCAAAATTCGCAAACACTACTACTCCTAAAGTCAAGTATATTGCAGCCTTCTTATTGGCCCACAAGCTAGAAGCAGGGAGGGATCATGTGTACTGATAAAAAAAAAAAATAAAAAAAAAAAAATAATTTTCATATTCGAAATTACGAAGATATATAACTAGATTTGAAATATTCGCAAATTTTTGAAGTACCTATATTCGCAATAAAAATTCAAAATTCGAATATTCGTGATCAACACTAGTCATCGGGTACCAACAAACCGTGAGTAAAGAAGGACATGATATGTCCCACCTCTAAACAACTCTGCCCTTAATCTAGACTTGACATAAATGATGTATCAGATGATTATTAAATCTTTATATATAATTATTTTGAGGGATTTTTTTATTTTTAATGCATATTTAATATTTTTATGTCAGGGAGATTTTTCTGAGTGTTTTGTCTGTTGCTAGAATCAGTGGCAAAACTGTTGTTCTTCCAGATGGAGGGGCGCACAATGAGTCAGGAGACTGAGGCCATGGCACCACAGAGAGGTACGGAAACAAGCAATGCTTCTCTCTCTCTTCTGCAAAGCGATCGCTGATTGGTGGAACAACAATCAGCAGGCTTCACTTTTTGCTGCTGATTCACGAATCGGAGCATCCTCTTGCACTCTAACAGAGAGTGTACAGGAAGTACTATCCACATCTGCTAGACTACAAGAAAAGCCAGGCACAGGAGCAGTGTAAGTTTAGCAGTATGACTTACACTGTGTTCTTGGGCATGTCGTTGTTGGGACGTGTGGATGAGGGTACTGACATCGGGACTTCACATTCCAGGGGGAAGGGTTGTGCACATGATGCAAGCTTTAGTCACTTTAGTTTCCTGCATAGGTGAGAAGTATCCCGACAGACAGGGTCCTTCACCCCAGGCACCCCACACAACAGACTGGAGTGATATTGGAATTATCTGGAACCACAAAGCAGCTATGCATTATTATATTTGTATTAGGTCCAGAAAATATATAATGTAAAGCTTCTTTGTGGTCTCAGATAACTAAAAGATCACTCAATGCTGTTATGCAAAGGGCCTAGAATGAATGATCCTGCCCGTGCCCACTCCCCCCACCCTTAAGATTGTGGCACGTCCCATCCACAGGTGTTCCCTTAAATTAAGATTCATTAGAAGGACCCCAGATAAAAACTTACCCCACTAAGACTTCAAATGACTGACAAAAGCAAAGAAAATAAATGCAACAGCACTCTGCAAACACAAAAGACAAAGTAAATACAATAATGTCATACTCACTATAGAAAATGTACTAATGCTAATGCTTAAATGACTGCCAGGCAGGCCACCAACTCAAGCAACAGGATAAGGGGGTAGGTTTACAATGGCATTTTCAATTTGTTCAATTCCGTTATAGAAAGTAACAGAATTGTGAGATGGAATTCAAAGTGAAAACCTTTATAGGCATTCCATTTCGATCCGTTTTCTTGGATGGAAAAAAAAAAGTCCTGTTTTTTTAATTAGCAAACTTTAAAATGCTTTAACATGGATCTCAGATGCCACGATCAGCGATAAACGCGGCTTCTGAGCTGTTCAATGACAGGGGGGGGGGGGACTTTTGGGGGTGGCGCAATCACCCTTCCCTGTCAATGCACCCGCTATTTATAAAGAAATGTGCTTTGCGATTGAGTAATTTGTCACAAAGGAAATTTTTGGCGGTAAAATTCGTCAAAGCAGCTGAATCGAATTTTAGTGAACTCGTCTCTACCAATGGGTCATCGAGGCTCTGTCTTGCAATGCTCAGAAAAACTTTGTGTGTCCTCTGGATGTAAACAATAAGGAAATACATCCAAAGGCCACATGCAGAAATCTTGAAAAATTCATGTTTTGAGGCACAAAGTGTATTTGTTTGCTGAAACCAAGAAATCCTTTCAAACCCTTATTCTAAAATGTTCTAATTTCATGGTAACACCATCATTAGAAATTTTGCCGAAGCTAGCCAAGAAATGTGATTAATTAATTTGTAACGAATTGTTATAAATCAGGTATACCCAGCCCATTCTGCCTTAAGGTACAGCCGCATGGAGCAGCCATGCTGTGGATGGGTTGTACCCATGCTGCGGTGAAGAACCGAGCAGCCAATTAGGCCGCAGCTGCCTTTCATTTAATAATTAAGAGTGCACTGTATAGTCCTTCTTCATTGTTAATGGCCGCACAACACCTGTAAACAGGGGCTGTTGCTGGTATGGGGTTTGTCTGGGTAGGTGGGGACAACATGCATATTATTGCTGTTCTGGCTTGCAATTACCTGCAGGTTATTTGACAGTTAACACTAATAATATTAATCAGCTCTGGCATAACCACTTCTCTAACCCCAGCGCTCTCCTGCCCTACAGGTGGGAGCCCTTCTTCTGCCATCTGCTTTTCCTCCTTTTCCACATCATCTAATATCGATGAGAATATGTCATCAGGAGCATCCAGCTCCTCCTCTCTCTGCATCTTGCTGACTTTTCTAGGACGTGGAGACTTTGAAGAATGATTAGGAAGATGTAAAGCCAGCAAAATATGAAGATTGTCATCATTCAGAATTGGCCCCTCTAAGGGGTGCAGACTGGATGGTATTGGTATTGAACAAAATTTACGGCTGATGTAGGAATAAGTTAATGTAGGAATAAATAAAACTGATGCATCATGTCTCCCTGTACTCTCCTTGCAGTCTCCCTGTACTCTCCCTGTACTCTCCCTGCACTCTCCCTGCACTCTCCCTCTACAATATTCTTCTATTAATCATTTTCAGTAACATTGTGCCTAGCGCATGAGCGCTTGCCACGTCTCTCCGCGTGGGATGAGGGTTTTATAGAGCTGTGACATCACAGGGGATGGCTATCTGCGGATTGGCTGGCTGCACGGCATTATGGGTGATCTCATGTTCCCGGGCTTCTTACTTTCACTTTGTAACATGGGCTGCCGCCATTTTAGTAAAAATCTGATTCATTACCATGAAGAGCAAGTAAATTCAAACTTAGTTGCGAATCAAAGTTTTCCTAAACTTCAAAACGAATTCCGCTTTGAATGCTTAGCTTCCCTCAACACTAACCATCATAGAAAACTATACACAAGTATATGCTATCAGTGTATACACATCTTGGATTAAGAAAAAACAAAACCAAAGGTTTTCTCAGATTTCACAAGTTTTCTTGCCCTGAGAATAATGATTATGATAACATAGAATATCCCAAAAGCTTAACTCTTCAGTACCACCAAAGCACACCTGTAAATCCCCGAAATTCTGTCAGGTGATATAATAAAATGCAGAATCACAATTTCAGGTTCAGTCAATGACTATGATATAGATACTTCAGAAGTATTTGTACATCATTTGTTATTTGTAAGGATTCTTGACAGCATGACAGAGGTTAAGTTTCTCCTCTCAGGCTACTTTCACACTCGTGTTTGGTGCGGATCCGTCATGGACGGATCCGTTCAGATAATACAGATGTCTGCATCCGTTCAGAACGGATCCGTTTGTATTATCTTTAACATAGCCAAGACGGATCCGTCTTGAACACCATTGAAAGTCAAAGGAGGACGGATCCGTTTTCTATTGTGCCAGATTGTGTCAGTAAAAACTGATCCGTCCCCATTGACTTAGGCTACTTTCACACTAGCGTTCGGGTCTCCGCTTGTGAGTTCCGTTTGAAGGCTCTCACAAGCGGCCCCGAACGCATCCGTACGGCCCCAATGCATTCTGAGTGGATGCGGATCTGCTCAGAATGCCTCAGTCTGGCACCGTTTGGCCTCCGCTCCGCTCAGCAGCGTTGCAGCGTTCGGGTGTCCGCCTGGCCGTGCAGAGCCAAACAGATCCGGCCAGACTTACAATGTAAGTCAATGGGGACGGATCCGTTTGAAGTTGACACAATATGGCTCAATTTCTGACTAACTTTCACACTTAGAATTTTTTCTGAAATATAATGCAGACAGATCCGTTCTGAACGGATCCCATCGTCTGCATTTTAGGAGCGGATCCGTCTGTGCAGACACCAGACGGATCCGCTGCGAACGCAAGTGTGAAAGTAGCCTAACATTGTGTGTCAGAATGGATCCGCTGCAAGCAGCGTTTTGTTGTCCGTCTCCAAAGCGGAATGGTGACGGAACGGAGGCAAACTGATGCATTCTGAGCGGATCCTTTTCCATTCAGAATGCATTAGGGCAAAACTGATCCGTTTTGGACCGCGTGTGAGAGCCCTGAACGGATCTCACAAACGGAAACCAAAACACCAGTGTGAAAGTAGCTTAAGAAATCCAATGAGGAGAATTGATTTCCATTTGTAGGTTATTTCACATAAACATAGCCCTTTAAGAGGCTTCCTATCTCAGTTCACTAGGGGAATAGATGCCTCTGAAGTGTACAGGATATATTATGTCATTTTGGCAGTTCACTGTACTGAACTATATGATGACAATTACCCTGACCTTTCTAAATCCCTATGTTCTCTGCTGGAAAAGTCAACCCTAGATGGAAATTCCTGGCTTGGCAGAATAAATGCTGTGTAGATGACTGATTTACTGCATTACTATCACTGTGACCCTCTCTGTGTTAAAGCCTGTACAATTTTGATCTATAAGAGATAGCAGCAGAGGAGCCTTCATAATGTCATCCGCATGACCTCTAAAGCCGAACTTCATAAGAGGGGTTAATAACAAATTACTACAGACTTGTTGCAGAATGTCCCCAATTTCCAGTTCATAGAGGGGGAGGGGTACTGTTTCTCATTGAAGAGACACAGCAGTGTATGGATACTTATTTTTCAGGCAAAACAGCATGGGAAAAAAATGTGCAAACTGGGTTTGGCTGGTGAGAGCTAATTTGCCCAATTTTCAGTTCAAGGCATGGTATTGGCAAAAATGAAATGTTCTTTAGAAGCACTCAGAGGCTCTACTTTAAAAGGTTTATCCATTGTGGATAGTAGTGTTGAGCGTGAATATTCAAATTCTGAATATTTATCACAAATATCGCAACTTCGAGAATTTGCAAATATTTTGAATATAGTGCTTTATATTAGTTTTTCGAATATTCGTCACATTTTTTCTATCTGAAGTTATGATTCCTCCTTGCTTAGGTTGCTTGTCAAGCAACTTAAGCAGGGAGGAATCATGACTTAGGATGGAAAAAAATTATGAATATTCTAAAAAAACAAATATATAGCACTATATTCTATAGTGCTATATATTTGTTTTTTAACCCAAGCCTGTATTGATCGCGTAATATTTGCATATTACGCAATCATTACCTTGCCAATTTTCGAGTAAAAAAAAAAGAATGTAGAATATAATGAATATTCGAATTCGTGAATATTCAACAAATATTCTACAAAATATTCGCGAAATATCGCGAATTAGAATATGACTACTGCCGCTCATCACTAGTGGATAGATAGATTTGTGTCTTTGTCTGTTAAAAAGTGCTGCCCCAAATCACAAGGTTAATTTCAATATCCTTCATAGAGGAAAAAAGCAGTAGGCTAATTGTAGAATAATTGTAAGCATTTACCAAATATATTGTGTTTTAGACATTTTAAGGGTAAATTTTAGAGAGGTAGGAACAGAAAAACAAAAAAGAAAATGACAGTCTCGGATCTTTCATATGATGGAAACTAATGGTGATTAATGGAACCGTTGACTGTAATGGGATGCAATGGGTTTCTGTTAGGGAGTCCTGCATTTTACCAGACAAAATAGCACAGCACGTTTGGCTATGGAGCTTCCTAACATAGACTTATAGCTTTAAGCCTAAAGGCTCAAGTTCGCCGACAATTGTCAGAAAGGAAGAGTTCCTCCGCGTCAATTGCCTGCTCATCAGTAGAGTAGACTGCCACACTACGGGGAGGAGTGATCACTCGTCCCCATACACGGCAGAAGAGTGCTGTTAAGACCTCATGATTTTCTGCTGGCAAACAATGATTCAGGTGTCTGCATGAAAGGTTCAATTACACTCAGTCATCGAGTAATAGGCGGCACCTTTACACCTGAAGATTATCGCTAACGAGAAATCCTATGAACATTCATATGATATGCCCAATGTTCATGCAGTGTAAAGTGGCCTTAACACAACTTTTTTTATTTTTAAAAGGTATTTATTGAATAATAAGATGCAAATGCAAAATATGAATATGTGGCAAGCACACAATTGTAATAATTAAACATTTTAATACCAGTTAAAATAATATCAAAAACGCATCACTTATTGGTTAGGAATATTGGTGTTCGTGTATGCTAGCCGTGAGGTGGCAAAAGGGAAAGAACAATGTTTAACATTCCTACGAGTTGCGCCAAGTTTGCTATGTTAAGTGAACAGTTTTTTTCTAATGTATGCAATTAGAGGTGGGATGAATCCAATTTTTTTTAAATCCGAATCTGAAAAGGTTCTCGAATCTTTCGAATCTCGAATCCTACGAATCCTGTACATAAGAATTGTGTGAACGGTGTAAGAAACAAAGTGATCCAAACTCAATATTCTTTTAATATGAAAAAATAAAGAGTCCTTACTTTTCTAGCAAAGTATTTGGATTCGAAAAAAATTGGAAATACAGGGTAATAAAGTGCACATACCTCTTACATCCAGTGATGTCTCTTTGACGTAGATGTTCTCTTTCCTCATCTTCTCCTTTCAGACCTTCAGATCAGACCTCCAGTTTTCAGCCATTTCTCGTCTCTGCAGTTGGACAAAAAAAACTACTTTTCCATCATTCTCGCATCTTTTAGACAAATCATCCTACCACAATACTGTGCTGCTGTGCTCCCCAATACAATACTGCAGAAACAGATAAACCCCCTGATAATAGTACCACACAGAGCCCCCCATATAAAATACCCCTTCTGTGTGGCCTCAGTAGATGCCCCCATAGTGTCCCCCAGTAATGTGCCAGTAAAAAGGGACTTACATAATGCCACCCAATAATGTGGCAGTAAGTGTCCCCATAGATGCCCCCCATGTGCTAGTATCAAGTGCCAACCCCCCATGTACCAGTATCAAGTGCCTCTCTCCTTCCCCCCATGTGCCAGTATCATAGTGCCATCTCCCCCCCAATGTGCCAGTATTAAGTGCCTCTATCCTCCCCCCAATGTACCAGTATCATATTGCCATCTCCCCCCAATGTGCCAGTATCATAGTGCCATCTCCCCCCAATGTTCCAGTATCATAGTGCCATCTCCCCCCAATGTGCCAGTATCATAGTGCCATCTCCTCCCGTCCCAATGTGCCAGTATCAAGTGCCTCTGTCCTTCCCACCCTCCTCCTCATGTGCCAGTATCATAGTGCCATCTCCCCCCCAATGTGCCATCTCCCCCCCAATGTGCCAGTATCAAGTGCCTCTCTCCTTCCCACCCACCTCTCCATGTGCCAGTATCATAGTGCCATCTCCTCCTTAATGTGCCAGTATTAAGTGCCTCTCTCCTTCCCCCCTATGTGCCAGTATCATAGTGCCATCTGACCCAATGTGCCAGTATCAAGTGCCTCTCTCCTAAGCCACCCACCTCCCCATGTGCCAGTATCATAGTGCCATCTCCCCCCCCAATGTGCCAGTATCAAGTGCCTCTCTCCTTCCCACCCCCCATGTGCCAGTATCATAGTGCCAAACCCTCCCATGTGCCAGTATCAAGTGCCTCTCTCCCCCCCAATGTACCAGTATCATAGTGCCATCTCCCCCTCCCAATGTGCCAGTATCAAGTGCCTCTCTCCTTCCCCCCACCCCATGTGCCAGTATCATAGTGCCATCTGTACCCCTCCCAATGTGCCAGTATCATAGTGCCATCTCCCCCCAATGTGCCAGTGTCATAGTGCCATTCCCCCCAATGTGCCAGTATCATAGTTCCATCTCCCCCAATGTGCCAGTATCATAGTGCCATACCCCCCCCCCCCAATGTGCCAGTGTCATAGTGCCATCTCCCCCCCCAATGTGCCAATATCATAGTGCCATCTCCCCCCAATGTGCCAGTTTAATAGTGCCATCTCCCCCCCAATGTGCCAGCATCATAGTGCCACCCCCCCCCCCATGTGCCAGTATCAAATGCCTCAAGCTCCCCCCATATAGCAGTAACAGTTGGGTATTTAAAAACAAAACAAAAAAAAACACTTATACTTACCTCCATATGAGCGATGCGATGCAGGCCTCTTCCGGCCTGTGTCCCACGCTTTATGTCCATATATGGAGTCAGTGCTTGTCTATTTCAGAAAAGCTTCTGCTGGGACTCAAACCCACGACCTTCTGCATTAGAGGCAAGGTACCTAACCACACAGCTACATAGCCACTGCCTGAAAAAATATGAGACTTCTACTGTAGACTCTGTCATAGCTTTGATAGCCAGTGTACATCCATACACATGATAGCTGCCCCAGCACACCCAACTCTGCTACATCTTTTCACATAGCAGCTACCCCAGCACACCCAGCTCTGCAACATCTATACACATGACAGCTGCCCCAGCACACTCAGCTCTGCTATATCTTTATATATGACAGCTGCCCCAGCACACTCAGCTCTGCTATATCTCTATACATCTATCTACTGTATAGTAATACTTACAGATATATAGATATAGCAGAGCTGAGTGTGCAGGGGCAGCTGTTATGTGTATAGATGTAGTGGTGTAGTGGAGATGAGTGTGCTGGGGCAGCTGTCATATATATATATATATAGAGAGAGAGAGAGAGAGAAATATAGCAGAGCTGAGTGTGCCGGGGCAGCTGTCATATATAGAGATATAGTAGAGCTGAGTGTGCTGGGGCAGCTGTCATGTGTATAGATGTAGCAGAGCAGGGTGTGCTGGGGCAGCTATCATAGATAGAGATATAGCAGAGCTGAGACACTGAGATATAGCAGACACTCTGACAGAAAAAAGGCACCAAGAAATTGTTATTGGAATTAAACCTTCTCTTTGTGACTGTAATGATTCAGAGTGAAAGGATAAGTTAATTGGGGAAAACTTTACAATTGACAGGAGGCTCTAGGATACAAGATGATAAAGTTGGGCATGGAGTCATACAGGTTTCATATGTATCATGTGGCACATCTGCCCACAGATATTCAGGTGGTCTGTTAATCCTGGACACTCATAGGTAGCGTCACAACTGTTCTCATAATTGCTCAATTGGTGATAAATCTAACAACCGGGCAGGAGACATTCCTAGGAAACCCTTGCTTGTGTGTACTGTAGGTGAGCATTATCCTGCCGAAAAAATGCCAGCTGGAAGCCCTGCCATAAGAGGAGCATACATTATGTAGCTGCAGGATGTCCTGCACATATCACTGAGCTGTTAGCATCCCTCGTATCACTACTAGGGATGACCAATTGTCCTATGCGATCTCTCCATAGATCATCACACCAGCAGTTGGGGCAGTGTGTTGCTCCACAGTAAACGCAGAATTGAAACACTAACCATGAGACCTCAACTCAATCTCAACTGTTGTTGGATCCCAAACAGAACTTGGAGACATCACTAGAGATAATACAGTTTCAGTCCATAGAAGTTAAGGCTTTTCATTCATTAAAACCACTGCAAACGAATGCGACGGTCGATGGCTGTCAATTGCAGGACAGGTAATAGGTGCTGTGACACCAAAATTCCTTCTGCTAAGCACCAGGTAATGGACTGGCCAGAAACATTGGTGTGTAACGATGGTGACACTTGTGGCTGGATGGACAGCGAAACTGTGGGAGCTGCTCATGCATGTCGGTGGCTCAAACAATCCTCTCTATGGGAGGTTTAGATACAAAACTCCAAATCCTCTACAATAACATCAAGTTAAATGATAAATTCTGACAGTCTGCAGCCACCACTAGAGGGAGCATACTGTATTCTGAGTTATTATGAGTTCCAGGTATCAACAGATTGTAGAAAGCTCCTACGCTCCTTGTAGTGGCGTGTGAAGGTGACAATACCAATATATTAAGAAATTGCTTGGTGCGGAGTTTTGGTTTAAAAGGGAGAGATTTACTTTAAGTTAAAGGACACATAATTTAATTTGGTTATAATGACTGCACTGATGTTGACATCATGATGATACACATCACAAAAACATTGCTCGTCTCTGTACTTCTTGGTCCCTCGAAATGGACAGTACCTGCATATCCAACCAATGGTTGCAGCAATGGCCCACTACAGCCACATATCCATGTTGATCATGCATCCAAGGAAAATTGTCCTACTGCCAAGATCGACATGTAGTTATTTCCATCATCTTAACCAGCAGTGCCTGAAATGCGAGAGGTGTATTTTTCCTATTACTCTACTTTTGAGTGCACTCGGTACCCGCTCAAGGGCTTCTAATGGAGCTCCATATAGTTGAAACAGTTGACTTCTCAATAAACGGTGGAGTTCTATACAAGCATTTAAAAAAAAATCAGAGCAGGTAGATCCCCTATACAATGTTAATAGGGAGACAGTCACTGAGGATCATGCAAAGTCAGAGCTACTAAATGGGTTTTTAGCTCTATATATAGAAAAGAAGGGAGAGAAGCAGATATAGATGGTGTCCGTACTGAGGATCTGATGTAGTTGGTGCCAGTGCTATTAATACATCCAGTTATTACTTTAAGAAATTAATGTGATATGGTCTAAGTTAAGCTAAATAAATTCAAATAAGGCTTTGGGTCCAGATAGATTAAACTCAAGAGTTCTTAAAGAACTCAGGTCAGTTATTGCTGCACTCCTCTTTATAATTGTTAGAGATTCTCTAGTACATGGTACAGTGTCAAATGACTGGCACAAGACAAATGTGGTGCCCATATTCAAAAAGGGCACTAGTAAATTATAGCATAGTAAGTTTAAACCGACATTAACTGGGGAACTGGTGGGAAATGTATGGATCTGCAGCTGAAAAGATGAAAAAGAAGGCAACATGTAAGTATTCTATTCATTCCCCAATTAATATTAATTTTTTGAATGTTGAATGTTTGAGGGACTCTTAAGGGACTGTATACAGGAGAATGTGATCATAACTAATATCATAAGTAGTAGTCAGCAAAGGTTTATCAAGGACAAAAAGTGTCAGACTAACCTAATTCATTTTTATGAGGAGATGAGTAGTAGCCTGGAAAGAGGGGCGACTGTAGGATGTAGTGTTCTTAGACTTCATTGCCCCTCGTGGACGTTTAATAACTAATAAGGTCTAAAGGCTTGGAAAGTATAGTTTGCAGTTGGATTGAAAACTGGCTGAAGGACCATCTCCAGAGAGTTGTGGTCAATGATTCCTAATCTGAATGGTCCCAGTTATAAATGGTGTACCCCAAGGTTCAGTGCTAGGTCCGCTAATATAAGGAAGATGAAACTGCAGGCTGAGGTTCAAAATGTAAACTAATGCATAATTTCCATGCATCATATGTCCTAGGAGGAGTAACACCGGGAGACTCCCTTGTAGAAAAGGATTTTAATGTACTTGCAGATCATAGCCTAAATAACAGCATACAATATCTTCTTTTGCTATTTTATAACATTTAAAAAAAAAAATATGAATGGCTGGAAAACCCCTTTAAAGACACTCAAAGACTAGATTTAAAGGTGTATTCTCTCATAGCAGTGAATGAAGATCACACCCCGTATGCGTGGCGCGCTCTTCTTCACTTTGAGGGCCCCATTCTGGAGGTAGGAGCAGTTCCCAGAGGTGGGACCCACACCTATCTGACATTGACGGCATATCCTAGTGCTATGCCATCAATGTCTGAGATGGGAATACCTCTTTAAAATCCACAGATACAGCCAAGCATTGTGTTACATAGCACAGGGAATTTTACACGAGCATAAATCTGCCCTTTAACACTGTATTATCCCTTTAAATTAAACACATTTCAAAATCATGATTCTTTTATTCTTATGAAGAGGTAACATTGATATATATGTCTTATCTTCTCCCAGTTATGCACTGCACGTAAAACATCATAATGCAGTTTATGAGATAAAATTTATATAATTAGATTCACATTTCTGCTTTTACTCTGCCATTTATCACAGCTACACGACAGAATACACAATGCGGCACAATTTTTACCTTATTTATTTTTTAAGGCAAACGATTTTTCAGAGTAAAATGAAAATAAAGTGATGTCAGTGTCGTATATATAACAGTTATTCCCCCCCTTTGTATACCACCACGTTATGAAAAATAGCTATGATATGATATAGCGGGCACAGTGCAGCTCATGTCTACATATCTATAGCACTGAATGGAGGCAAAAGTAGAAAATGTATGATCTGTCTAGAAGCAGGGAAAATATAGCAATATTCTAAAACAACACATCTGATAAAAGCAACGTATATTAGATAATTCATCACTGAACAGAGTGCAATAGTTATGTTATATCCATGTATCATGTACAAAGAAGCAGAAAATGCCGCAATACTGTAGATGCATGGGGTAATAAAACTAAATCATTATAACAAGAGCAACAATCATTTTTGTACTATTTTCATTCTACTAGATAGATGGATGAATGGATAGATAGATAGATAGATAGATAGATAGATAGAAAGATAAAACTGAATTTTAAAATTTTGGTCATATGTATTCAGACCCTTTGCTATGACACTTGACATTTAGTTCTGGGGGCTTCCAACTTCTCTTCATCATCTTGGATATGTTTCTACACCTTGATGAGAGTCTATGTGTGGTAAATTAACATGATTGAACATGATTTGAAAAGACACAGTCCTGTCTATATAAGGTCTCACAGCGGACAATGCATATCAGAGCAAAAACCAAGTCATTAGGAAGAAAGAACTGCCTGTAGAGCTCAGAGATAGGTTTGTGTAGATGTAAAGATCTGGAGAAGGGTACAAAAAATTCTGCAGCACTGGAAGTTCCCAAGATCACAATGGCCTCCATAATCCTTAAATGCAAGAAGTTTGGAACAAACGGGACTCCTCCTAATGCTGGCCACCCCACCAAACTAATCAGGGGAGATGGGCCTTGGTAAGAGAGGTGACCAAGAACCCAGTGGTCACTCTGGTTGAGCTCCAAAGAAGCTGTGTGCAGATGGGAGAAACTTTGAGAAGGTCAACCATAACTGCAGCACTTCAGAAGTCTGGGCTTTATGGCAGTAACCATAAGAAAGCATCTCCTCAGTAACTGGTCCCCTCCCCTCTCCTTTTTTTGTGCCACTTGGTTTGCAGTATCTGAATGTTTTTAAACAGCTTTTACATAACTTTAATGGGTTTACACTATATGTGTTACGGATCCATTCATATAGAACAAGACAGATCAGTGGTAGTGTGGTCCTTTAACCTCTATACAGGGATGTGGATTAGCGACAAGACCACTATCTCCTGGGATGGTCCCATTATACTTGGCAACTGACTCAGACACAGGAACTCTGGTGCAAGCACCTGTAGGCACAGCAAATGCACCAAAACCACAGACACAGTCTGAACAGGTACCAAGACTAGAATACAGGTCTCTGGAACACCAGATTGGAAGACAAAACATGAGCAGAACTAAACTGAGACCAAACTAGCAGGGTAACACAGACAGACTATGGCAGAAACACAGGCAGGATCAGGTAAGACATGACAACTGACACAGATCAGACCTACAGACTGGTAAGGAATAGACAGGGAAACAGAACAACAGAAGCAGATAAAGGAGGGGGCCGAGCCAGTGCCTGAGCTGAATGGCTGCACTTCACTGAGCTCCGTGCTCTTATCTGCTCTGGATCCTGCTTACGCAAGCTTGGTGGCACTAAAATAGTCAAAATCGGTGGGGCAGAGCAGGGAGAGACGACTGCTTCGGTAAAAACCCCACATGCAACAGGTGGAATGACAAAATTCCTGAAAAAAATACTGCAGCTGCCGCGGCAAGAGATTCCAAGATGGCGACGGCGGCATGCAATGCCCAAGACGAACCAGTGGAAGGAATGGCAGACGCAGAAATCGATGGCGAACTCACCTGAGAACACCCCAGCCTACTAGTCTCCAGGCGTTTCATCAGACAAGCTCTGGAAAAAGCCCTGGGCCCACTAAAACAAGAAGTTTCTAGCCTGACGCAGGAAATAAGGCAAGTGGTGGAGGCTTTAGAGACAGCACAGGCCGCGGTGATGGAACATGGCGCAGCAGTATCCCAATGTCTCACTGTGTACCAACTGCACCTTAACGCCTTATATGCGGCAGTCGAAGACCAGGAGATACGGGGTAGGATAAATAATCTCCGCTTTAGGGGTGTCCCAAAGTCAATAATTCCTGAGGACATCCAGGCTACTATATTGCAGATCACTGCGTCTTTATTGGGAGCTGAAAAAGTGCAGCCATAACTATTGAAAGAGCTCACCGAGCACTGCGGCCTCTTCCCAAGGACACTGATCCCCAAAGGACATTATATGCCGCTTCTTAAATTTTGAAGACAAAGAAATAGTCCTCAATTTAGCTAAAATGGCAACCTCAGTCTGCCTGGAAGACAACCCCATTGCTATTTTTCAAGATCTCTCTCCCGCCACATAACAAAAGAGATGTGCACTTAAACCTCTGACAGATCTACTACGAGCGAAGAAGATTCCATATATATGGACATTAACATTTGGCCTTCAATTCTTGCTCTCGGGTCGCCGCATGGCGATTTCTTCTTTTTCAGACCTGCAACAGGCTTATACTTATATAGACATCTCCCCCTTGGATATCTAGAGCTGAGATACTGTCAAAGATCTCTCATCGCTTCCAGATCTCCCAAGGTCCATTCCATAAGAAAAGGTGTCCACTCCAAGGAGGAGGACTGATCCCAAAGATGATCTTCTAGAGGAACGCCTAGGACTTTGGGACCCCTCTGGTTATTTTATTTTATTCTACCTCATTCAAAGATAGATATGCCTATCTAACAATTTATATACCGTCTACTATGGTCTGATACCCCCCCTTTTTTTTTTCTATACCCCCTCCCTTCTCCCTTCTCCCTATCCACCTTACCTGCCCACCCCACCCTTGGTCACCTTTGGTACTGATCTACACCATAGCATTGTACTAATGTTTATCCTTCTAGGCCATATCTTCATATAGATCCAGTTAGGAGCAGTTTCTAGATGTATACTTACTAAATTACCCCCTTTGAGTGGAAGCACCAATTTCTATGTTATTGGTTGTTCTTACAACCACTTTCAACCTTGCAGGTTCCACGTGCACTATTTCTTTATTCTAAAGTTATTATGTTTTGTTTTGCTATCTTTCATGGGAGGCCTGGATTCCAGTTAGCACATAATACTGCCCAGGGAGGAGGAAGGTTTCCATCTATGGAGCTACTAAGATTTGCCCACCCACAAAATAGTTATACTCCCCATGGCTGATCTAAATATACCGTAGTCTCTTATAATGTCGAAGGTCTGCGGTCGCCATCTAAGAGGTGTCAAATATTCTCCCTCTTGAAAAAAGAACGGTGTTCAGTTATGTTACTGCAAGAGACCTGAGCTTCTCTAACTACCCACTCCGGTATCACTGCAGTGTGGATGGGTCTGCCTCTAAGGGGGTGAGCATTGGGTTCTAAAAAGGTTTACCTTTTATTTACAACACCTATATCCAAGACCTAGATGGACGTTACATTATGGTGAAAGGCACGATCAGTCCTATTACCTACACATTTGCCAACATATATGCCCCTAACTCTGACCAAGTAAACTGGCTCCTTGAGGTCCTCTCACTGCTCGACTCTGTTAGAGAAGGAGTGGTCATACTGGGAGGGGATTTCAATTTAGCCCTGCAACCTCTTCAAGACACATCCTCTAAATGCTCAGCAGTGTCTTATAGAGCTCTAAGAACACTTAAATTCAAACTAGCGGAGATGGGTTTGATTGATGTGTGGCGATGCCTAAACCCTACAATATTTGACTACACCTTTTGTTCTGCAGATTGCAACTCCTACAGCAGGATTGATTATCTCTTTATCTCCGAAGAACAACTGTGTTCTGCTTCACAGATTGTTAGTATGACCTTATCTGACCACTCCCCTGTCAATTATTCCCTTGCGCCGGCTTCTGCAGGTAGAACTCCAAGATGGAGGCTCAATCAATCACTTATAGCCACAGAAAAGAACATAACACTAATTACAAACCTCCTTAAGGAATACTTCCTACTTAACCAATCTCGACATTTCCTCTCAGACCTTATGGGATGCCCATAAAGTGTTTATGAGAGGGCATCTTATTAGCCTAAGCACTCATGTCTAGAAGACAGCTGCATCCCACCTAGCCTCCCTGTTGGCCAAAATCCACACTCTAGAAAAGGCTCATAAACAATCCTTAGCTACCCAACAGCTTGCCACCTTGATCTTGCTTAGGACAGAATAAAAAAAAGCCCTGCAAAACAAATCTTCTGCAAAGTATTTTTTGTCATCACAATAGTGTTGATCGAGCACTCGGGTGCTCTGGTGCTCGAGTAGAACACTTTGGGATGCTCGGGTGCTCTACAGAGCATTAAACCAGGCACCCCCTGCTCTGAAGAGGGGAGGGTGTCTGGTTTATAGTAAAAGGTCAGAAATTGAAATGATTCGGGAACAGCATGGGGAGGATGTCTGGATGCATCTTGAACTCCCAGGTCGCTGCTGGGAATGATGTTGTCCGAGTAGTACGCCAGTTTTACAATAATACGCACAAAACCAAAGATAAAATCGATTTTAGAGGAAAAATTGTTAGGAAACATTCTTTTCTGTATATTTACTTGTATATAAAGTGAAAATGCTGCCAAAAATTACAAGAAGAGGAACTCCGATACAACCTGCATATCACATAATGGAGGGCCTCATTCACATTGTGGTACAATTGTTGAAGACTGCCAAAAATTACAAGGAACTGGCACTCCAATACACCCTTTATTACACATAAAGAAGGGCATCATACACACCCTTGAAAAAAAATTATGATTGATGGCCTGCTGGTGACCCTCTAAAACATTAGGGGCGAGGGCCTGCTGCTGATCTGACCATCTAAAACAATATATGTGAGGGTCTGCTGCTGAGCTGACCCTCTAAAACATTAGGGGCAAGGGCCTGCTGCTGATCTAACCATCTAAAACAATATGGGCGACGGCCTGCTGGTGACCCTCTAAAACATTAGGGGTGAGGGACTTCTGCTGAGCTGACCCCCTAAAACATTAGGAGCAAGGGCAGCCTAATAAGCATGTTGTTGATATGTGTCACGGCTGAGGATGGGGAAAATCCTCAGCCGTGCGATGCCAGGTGATGTTCGGCCATGAGAACAGGATAGGGAGCAGGTCACCTCCTACAGCGTCTCTACCCTGACCCTAACTCCTAACCTGCATGGGCCGACCTTTAAGGTAGGAGGACCCATGCGCAGGAACCTCGGAGCCCTGTCTTACCCTCCGCAGATCCCTGAGCTAGGAGCTGGGTAAGACGACCTACTCCTCCTTGGCACAGAGGAGCAGGAGTCTCAATGGCCAAGCTGTTGGGAAAAGGGGAAAACAAACAGCTTTACGGGAATGGCAGGCGAACAAGAAGTTCCACCAACCTGCCACAGCCTTGCTGACTGGATCCCTGAGCAGACAGGAATCCAGAACCGTAAGCTGCACCAAATACATAGGAAGGTCCCAACAGAATATAACATAGACACCAACACACAGAAGACATAAACAAAACGACAATTTCTTTATGACCACAGGGGTGGCTCTCACTGGCAAGGAAGATGGAGGTCACAGGAGGCTGCTCCAGCAAGCATGGCTGAAGCAACACACTGAGCCATGCTAACACTCAGGCTATATAAGCCAAGAAGCCACACCCCACAGTCGGACACACCCAGTGACATCACACACACACTGGGAAGGGAGTTAACCCTTCCAACACCACAGAAGGGAAAACACACATAAAGGGGAAGTGCACACAATACATAAAACACAGTGCACACAACACACACACCTCACATGAAGGAAGTCAGGTGAAACCGCATGCCAGGGCAGCAAGCTGCCTAGCGACGCTCAGGCTGCTCTGCTGCTAAATACAAAACTAGTTGCCCACGGCAACCACAAGTGAGGCCACACACCAGCGGCCCTCACCCGTGGTTGAACACCCATATAAAACCGCAGGCAACCGCATGCGGTCAAGGAGTCACGGTCATGGGCATGGCCGTGACAATATGATGGAGGAGGAGGACGAGAAAAGGAAGATTGAACCATATACCCTTTGTTTGTGGTGGAGGCGGCGCATGGGAATACAGTGTATTCAATACACCATAAAAGCCACATTTAAAGTGCCTTTATGTTCAGCCGCTTTCCTCTGGTGGAAGTTGAGAAGCCATGTTCAATCCAGACCTTGTTCATTTAGATAAGAGTCAACTTCTCAGCATTTTCAGTTGACAGGCAGAAGCGCTTATCAGTTATTATGCCCCCAGCAGCACTAAATACCCGCTCTGACAAAATGCTGGCGGCAGGGCAGGCCAGCACCTCCAAGGCGTAGAGCGCCAGTTCGTGCCACATGTCCAGCTTGGACACCCAATAGTTGTAAGGCACAGAGGGATCACTGAGGACGCTAACACAGCCTGCTACGTACTCCCTCACCATCTTCCAAAACTTTTCCCTCCTTGTGACACTAGGCAGCTCATCAGGGTGAAGGTGCTGGCAGGGTGTCATGAATCTGTCCCAGGCTTTGGAGAATGTTGCCCTGTCTCTGTTGGAACTGCTGTGTGTTCCCCTCGTCTCCCCTCCTCGGTAGCGCAGGTAATGTCGCTGTCAGCAGTGGCCAAACAATTGTCCTGAATATCACAGATATTTAGCATGCGCAAATGTAACACAACAGATGTAGCAGAGGTTGTGTCACTGTCAGCAGCGGGCAAACAATTGCACGCAATTTAGCGCAGGTTGCGCTAACAATATATATTGCAGCCAGATAAAACAATAGTCCTTTCAAGACTAAACCCTGCCTAAAAAAACAACAACAATTCCTGTACCTACACTATCTTTCCCTTCTGCTGCAGCTCTCCCTGAATAATACAGAGCCGAACCACGTGTCATTGGGTGTTGATGCCGAGAAGGCCTTTGACAGGCTTGATTGGTTATTTATCAAAAAGGTTATGCATTAATTTCATATCCCAATCCCATTTATCGATGCTACCTTTGCAATGTGTACTAACTCCTCTACTTCTGTAGCAGTAAATAACACCATCTCCACTCCATTCCCAATCTGAAACAGTACAAGATAGGGGTGCCCCCTATTCAGGGCTGGCGTTAGGGGGGAGGGCAAACAGTGTAATTGCCCAGGGCCCTCATCCCTAAATGGGGCCCCCTGCTGAGCTGCCCAGACAGAAGTGGAAGAGAGCTGGTGGCCGCACCTGAGAAGAGCACAGACAGCACAGCAAGGAGCGCTGGTCTCTGGTCTCCTGCCCACTGTGGCCTGCAGGGTCCTTATGCTGTAGTGAGGAGCTGGGTGCTGCATCCATAGCACCGGCTCCACCGCAGTCAGGCAGACCTTGGCCCCGCCCCCTTCCTCTCTCTCCCGGGGCCCTGCACTGTGAATGTAATGGCCTCCTCTAGCCTGCTCCCGAGGTTTACTGGTGAGACAGAATGTCACCCTCTAATGACCTGACATATTTGCTGCCAGCCCCTCTTCTATTTATCTCATAACTATCTATCTATCCCCTATCTGTCTGTCTATCTATCTAAAATGATGGTAGAAAGGCAGCATTCTGACTTCAGTGAAACAAGTGGATTCCTTTATTCACCCAACACTCAATGCCTTTGAGCGTTTGGGTGAATAATGAAATCCACTTTTTTTCATTTTTACTTGCATTTAATATTTTTTTTATATTTCTTTCTATTTGTTATTTACTTTTTTCTTTGAATGCAGAAAACAAATTATCTCCCTGTCGCTGCTGTCTCTATATACAGAGCACTGGTAACAGTGACTATTTTCAGGTGTTTTCTGATTATATAAAAGAGTTAAGCAAGTCTCCTGGGCAAACTTGCTAAGGGAAGCACACTTAGGGCTTATTCACACAAACGTGTGTGGCCGTTCCGTGCGATCGGGGCCGCAATTTGCTGTCCCCAATGCATGGGCACCGTCCATGCGGGTGCCGCAGACGGATCCAGACCCATTCAACTTGAATAGGTCGATTGGGTCCGTGATTTTTCCACACCACAAAAAAATAGAACGTGTTCTATTTTTTTTGTGGTGCGGAGGCATGGAGAGAAACCCCACGGAAGTGCTCAGTAGTCCTTCCATGGAGTTCCGTGCCTCTGTTCTGCATCGCTCCTTCTGGATTGCGGACCCATTCAAGTGAATGGGTCCGCATCTGTGATATGGTGAACACACGGTCAGTGCCCACATATTGCAGACAAGCAACGGCCGTCTGCATGAGCCATTAGGCTGAGTTCACACCAGTTATTTCCATCAATTATTGTGAGCCAAAACCAGATGCAGATCAAAAACACAGAACAGAAGGAAATATTTCCAATATACCTTATCTCTGAGTAGCCTTCATTTCTGGTTTGGGCTCACAGTGACTGATGGAAATAACTGACTAAATAACTGAAGTGTGAACTGGACCTTACCTGCTTCCTGACACTGGTTCTCAGCTCCAGTGCTCTCCGAACTCTGCTCAGGTACCTGGATGTCATCATCCATTTTGACGCTGCCTGCAACCAATCGTGGGCAACGGCGGGGACTTATCCGCTTGCGTCAAGTGAATAAATGTGACTGTTGATACAGGGCCACATTTTGTCTAAAACCGGCACTGCCCCTGTCCCCCTTGATCTTCATCTTGGTGATGGAAACTCTTATGCAAACAATGAGACAGGAATCGGCTATTAAAGGCATTTATATTGGAGGACAGGAACATGAGCTAGCCGCCTTTGCAGACGACTTATTGATCCTAATGACCAATCTCATACAGGCGATGCCTTTGGTCACTGATTTACTGCAATCATTTGGTTACATGCCTAACTTTAAAGTAAACCCACATAAATCCCTGACTCTTCATTTTGGCCTCCCAACCTCTAATGTTTCTGCACTTTAATTAAACTCCCCTTTCAATTGGTCCACTGAACAACTGACTTACCTGGGCATTAAGCTCTCACCTCGCCTAAACGATTTATTTGCTTAAAGGGGTTGTCCCACTTTGCTTTTTCAATCTTATCAGCAGTAGATGTCCTGATAACTTCCTGGTTTGGCTCCGGCAGAAGAGTGTAGTGATGTCCGGATCATGAACGAATCGTTCTTTTGAACCGATTCAGTTCACTGATCCGGAAGAGTCGGTTCCTCTGACTGAGCCGATCCGAATGAAACGGCTCAGTCAGATCAGCAGCAGGCAGTGTAATAGGAGCCGACAGTGGACGCTAGCCCCGCCCCTCCCCGCCCTCCAACCAATCAGAGGCAGCCAGCACTGACACAGCACAGGGGGAGTCGCAGGGACTCAGAGAATCGTCTGAGTTTATTAGTTAAAAGAATCGAATGAGTCAGAGACTCATTTGATTCTTTGAGTTAAAAGAACCGTGAGTCACCGAGTCCCTGCCGGGCTCCCTGCTCTGCGGCTCCCTGTAAGTCCGTCTGGGGGGAAGGGGGGGCATTAATCTAGCATGTAGCAGAGCTGTGTGTGTACAGGGTACATGCAGCAGTGTAGCATCATGCTACACTGCTACATGCACCCTGTACACACACAGCTCTGCTACATGCTGTAACAGAGCAGGAAGTCTGGTAGGGACTCGGTGACACGATTCTTTTAACTAAAACTCTCAGACAATTATCTGAGTCCCTGCAATAACTATAGCCAATACATCACAGTCTGCTTCACTGCAGCAGAGCTGTGCTTGCCAGGAGCCAGTCCCTCCTGACCTTCGGTTCACTTGAGAGCCGACTCAGCAAGTGAACCGAAGATTCGATGAGCTGAGCATGCGCATTAATCTTCAGTTTACTTGCTTCTGCCGGCTCAGGAAGTGAACCGAAGATCCGATTCATCTGAAAGAACCGAACTTCCCATCACTAGTTGAGTGAAGGCCACGCCTCCTCATGACTCACCCTGAGAGCTGAGTCCTTGCGTGCTCGTTCATGTGGATGAGTCATCCACATGAAGCCTGCAGAGTATGTGTAGTGTCCCACTAGATAAAGGTGGGCACTGCACAGGTTAATGTGTTTCATTGCATTGAATGTCATGTGCAGGGGCGGATTAAGTGCATGATAGGCCCGGGGCTGTCTACCCAACTTGGGCCCCCCCCCCCCATTTTATTTAGTTTTTTTTTGTATGAAGAGGCTGCGGTGCTTTATGAGCGCCACAGTCTCTTCTTAGGCCATATGACATCTTCAGACAAAAAAAAAATACCCCAAATTGGGTCCTAAACTGAAATATTTGGTCGTCAAATTTAAAATACATATAATTGTAATAAAAAAGACATGGAGGAGAATACAGCACCACATACCTGTTACATCCAGTGACATCTCCTGTCATGTAGACCTTCTATTTCCTCTTCTCCTCCATTTGACCCAGACCACCATGGCAAATTCTTTCAGCCGCATCTCGTCTCTACAGTTTGTAACACAGACACGTTAGATTTCTCAATTTTTCCATCAACCTCCTCATCCTGGTGTCCCCACAGTGTCATCCTGCCACCTCCAATACTGTGCCCGTTGTGCTCCCCAATGCCCCAGGAACTATACTGCTGAAACAATAGTGACCCTGAAAGATATAATTGGGGTAATTTATCAAACTGGTGTAAAGTAGAACTGGATTTCCAAAAGAGCTGTCAAATATGAAAGGTGGAATCTGATTGGCTGCTATGGGCAACTAAGCCAGTTCTGCATTACACCAGTTTGATAAATTACCCCAAATGTCCCTATAGTGTCCACAGCAGCTATAATGTCCCCTAGAGACCCCCAGTAATAATACCACCCTCTATTGTGCTCCAGGCAATAATCCCTGTATAGTGTCCCCAGAAATAATAGAATTGCCCCTATAGTGCCTCCCCAATAGCAACACCCCCATATAGTAATTTCCACCACACTGCCCCCACATAGTAATCCCCCCATAGTAATTTGCCCCCACACAGTAATTTCCCCCAAACTGCCCCCATATAGTAGTTTGCCCCCACACAGTAATTTGCCCCACACTGCCCCCACATAGTAATTTGCCCCCACACTGCCCCCACATAGTAATTTCCTCCACACTGCCCCCACATAGTAATTTCCACCACACTGCCCCCACATAGTAATTTCCACCACACTGCCCCCACATAGTAATTTTCACCACACTGCCCCCACATAGTAATTTCCACCACACTGCCCCCACATAGTAATTTCCACCACACTGCCCCCACATAGTAATTTCCACCACACTGCCCCCACATAGTATTTTGCCCCCACATAGCAATTATCCCACATAGCAATTACCCCACACTGTCCCCACATAGAAATTACCCCACACAGAAATTACCCCACACTGTCCCCACATTGCAATTTCCCCCACACAATAGTTTCCCCCACATAGTAATTTGCCCCCACACTGCCCCATATAGTAATTTGTCCCCACATAGCAATTTCCCCACACTGCCCCCACATAGCAATTTGCCCCCACACTGCCCCATCTAGTAATTTGCCCCCACACTGCCCCATCTAGTAATTTGCCCCCACATAGTAGTCCCTCTCATAATAATTTGCCCCCACATAGTAATTTGTCCCCACATAGTATTCCCTCTCATAATAATTTGCCCCCACACAATAGTTTTCCCCACACTGCCCCCACATAGTAATTTGCCCCCACATAGCAATTACCCCACACTGTCCCCACATAGAAATTACCCCACACTGTCCCCACATAGAAATTACCCCACACTGTCCCCACATAGCAATTACCCCACACTGCCCACACACAATAGTTTCCCCCACATAGTAATTTGCCCCCAGATAGAAATTTCCCCCACACAATAGTTTCCCCCACACTACCCCCAGATAGAAATTTGCCCCCACATAGTAGTCCCTCCCATAATAATTTGCCCCCACACAGCAATTTGCCCCCACACAATAGTTTCCCCCACACTGCCCCATCTAGTAATTTTCCCCCACATAGTAGTCCCTCTCATAATAATTTTCCCCCACATAGTAATTTGCCCCCACATAGTATTCCCTCATAATAATTTGCCCCCACACGGCCCCATCTAGTAATTTGCCCCCACATAGTATTCCCTCATAATAATTTGCCCCCACACTGCCCCATCTAGTAATTTGCCCCCACATAGTATTCCCTCCCATAATAATTTGGCCCCATACAGCCCCCACATTCCCCCCCATGTTCGATCGTTTTATCTTCCCTAATAGGTCCTCCTGTGCCCCCCCCCCCCAAGTAGGCAAATGAAATAAAAAAATAAAAAATGAACAAAAAATGAAAAAATAAATACTCACCTATGTCCAGGGCCAGGCGCTTGCTCGCAGAGGAAGGCGGGCGGGATGAGTCAGGCGCGTCACAGTGCTGCGTCCCGGCACAGGCACGCGATGACGTCATCACGCACGCCTGCGCCGGGATTTCACTACCTCATAGGCCTCAGGCCTACAAGGCCTGAGTCCTATGCGGTGAATGCCGGTGATCGGCAACGGGACAGGGAGCTATGCGCTCCCGTGCCCCGCCGCAGTATGTGGGCGTTCGGGTCAGCGTTGGGCCCCCCAGCGGTGCTGGGCCCGGGGCTGCCGACCTGAACGTCCCTATTGTAATCCGCCACTGGTCATGTGCATGTTTTTCCCTGTATTATCTGGGTGTCAGGCCTGTCAGGGTGTAGTTTAGCCTCCCGGACGCTAGAGGGAGCTGGAGAGCCCTAGTTATATATAGGAAGGTCCAGACAGGGGAGAGTTAGTTCATTCCAGGGGACTAGAGGAGTTACTTCGTCCACCTGAAGCTCCTGAGGCTAGGATTAGCTCAGTAGAGACACCCCAGTTGCAGGACGGAACCTCCTGGGAGAAACCCACAGTCATCCACCAGACAAGTAAGGACATCCCAGGGAAAGCTAAGTAACCCTGATGGGCAGATGCATTACAAAGTAAAGCAAGGATTTATTTAATACCAGAGGAAGAGATAGTTACCAAGGATTTAAGCCACCATTTAGGCATCCGGGCCTTGGGATAGAAAGCCAGACAGGAGTTCTAGAAGGAACAGTGTACGCTATTTCTGAGGAAAGGTACAACCTGATTCTGAGTGCATTGTGGATTTACCCTCTGAGTATCTTGCATAATTAATACCTGCCATTTTGTGGAGAAAGCCTACTTGTGAAGCTGTGATTTAAAGGACTGTGTTACCATCTGATGTACAAAGTTGGACTGTTTAGTAAAGCAACGTTTGGTTCACTATACCACCTGTGTACCTCACTTATTCCAACTATCAACCGGTGTGCCACCGTCAAAGGCACTGGCGTCACGAACCTTAAAGGGACCTTGCCCCAGGCACTCAAAATACCCGTAACATCCAGGGCACCTCATCCACCATCAGGCCTGGTCCCTACATACAGAGCGTGCCCCAGAGGAACCGTGTCTACCTCTCTTTCACTGCTACATGCCTGCCCAGGGTGCTCTAATACAGTGAGCAACCCTCGATTGCCCATAACCGTAACCTCACTTCGCTATACCCTGCAGGTCTGGCGTGTTGCATAAATTGGTGTCACGAACAGGATACGAACATTCCTGCGCCATTGCGGATACAAAAACTGTGGCTGTAAGTTGCCTTAAAGTGACATGCCCCAACTGTTTTATTGAGAATTGCTGGGCCAAAGTGAACTGTGATAATTGCGGTGTGAAGATTGCATTGTATGGACTATTTCCTGCCGATTTAAGTCACCGCTTGCTGTCAGTGAATAGACAGCCATATTGCCCACTTAACCTGATCGGATTACAAGTGCGCCTCGTGGAGCTGTTTGGCCCCGAAAAAGAGGACTTCGGTGCGAAAAGAAGCAGGCGGAGCCATCGCCCAGCTAACAAGGAAGAGGAACGCCGCCTACCTGAGTCCCGGAGCTACGAGAGGCCGCGCCCACCTGCTGACGCGGTACGCAGGACGTCCAACACCCGTAGCTGCGCATCTCGCGAGACCTGGAGGGAGCACCACCGGAGTGAGTACCGACTTTAAAAACTTTTGCCGGCTTCTTCGCTCACCTTACCGGAAGCTTCCCGACCCCTGCCAAGACACCGGAGGGACCCCCGCTAGTAGTGAAAGACTTGTCTGAAAAAAAAAAAAGTTAAAGTTACTGCCATACCGCTCCGGTCCACTCCGCTGCATTTAAAGGGCCATACCCACCTAGCAACGCCATGTCCGCAGCTGAGGAAATCGGACAGGCCGCCCCAGTCGTGCCTGCCGAAGTACCTGCAGCCGACTCTAGAGCCCCTGCCGCCACGGCACCGCCAAGCCTGATGCCGCTAACCATGCCGTACTATTTTGGGCCCCCTGGTTACCACGTTATTCAGAGGAAGCCCACAAGTTAAAAGACTTCAGGGAGCAGATACTGGCCTTGTTCCGGCTTTATCCCGTAACTGCTGAGCAGCAAATGGAGATCCTCTTAGCTCAGTTAGAAGGGGCCGCCCGCAGGGAAGTAATGTCATGGCCCCGTTCTGAGAAGAGTAGCCTTGAACAGATCTTTGAACGCTTGGGCACCACATTTGAAGCCAGAACGGTGTCAGAAGTTAAAATGCGTTTTTTCAGCAGAAAGCAGCAGCCTGGAGAGTCGCTCCGCGATTTTCACCCTGTCCTTACAAGAGACGCTGAGAGCTGTAGTCCAAGTGGATCCTAAAGAAGCTGAGGACCAGGACCGGACTCTCAGAGAGCAATTCATTGCGGGCATCGGTACTGAACATTTAAAGGGCCAGCTACGCATGTTGTCAGCTCAACACCCTCACTGTACATTCTTGGATTTTAAGGAATTGGCCATTAGTATACTAGGCCAGAACCCTGCTCCAGGGCCAGCAGCCTTCCCTGAACCCCAGGCTTCCCAGCCAAAGACTGTTAATGTGGGGTCTGCAGGAGTCGGTCAAGCCACCCAAGCTCCAGTCATGGATGTAGTGGCAGCACTAATGGAGCAAGTAAACTATCTTACTCTAAGTCTAGAGAAGGTGTGCAAGAAAATAGAGGAGTGGGAGAGACCATTGTTACTAGAAGATGAAGGCCCTTTTCCTCCAAGACTCCCACCTGCATATGGAGATGTATATCCAAAAGAGCCTGATGGGCGACCGAAGTACCGGCCCAGAAGCAGAAAACAGCCTGTCTGCCACCACTGCAAGAAATATGGACATACCGAATCAATGTGCTGGCAGTTAAACGAGTAACCCCTGAGGCAGAGGACCGCCCCTCGGGAGGTAGAACAGTAGGTCCAAAGGATCCAAGCTGGATGCCTAAGTATGTAGGATCCCGTCCGAAAATTAATATATGTATCAACGGGATACCCTTTGAAGCCCTGTTGGACACTGGGTCACAGGTCACCACCATTCAACGGCCTGCCTTTGACAAGTTCTGGGATCCAAGTCTCCTCACCCAGCCACCAGAGTCTTGGCTAGATATCATCGCTAGCAACGGTAAGCCAGTGAAAGTGCATGGGTATTGGGAACCTACCCTTCAGGTGGGAGAAGCCACCCTGCCACAGCAAGGCGTGATTGTGGTACAAGCCGGAGATAAAGGAGGACACCCTGTGATCTTAGGGACTAATGTTCTTAAAAATTGTTACTCCGAAGTGCTTGAAGCATTAAATCAGACCATATCTTCCGCCTCACCTGCTTCCAGAAGAGTTATTCAAAAGACTATTAGCGTGCTGTGTGCTCAACAAAGGTTCGCCAACAAGAAAGGAGAAATTTGCACTGTCCGGATCCGGGATAACCGGCCGGTAATTTTGCCTCCAAATTCCCAGATCATCCTGTGGTGCCGTGCTGTATTAGGGATCCAGGGCCAGGACTATCAAGCCCTAGTGGAACCTATTCCCATTAAAGATCATCCCTTCATACGGACAGCCAAGAGCCTGGTGACCGTGTCTCAAGGTAAAGTGCCTGTTCGTTTAATCAACTTTGGTGATCATCCCGTTACTCTCTTTAAACACTGCCCCGTTGCTCAGCTTTTCCAGGTGTCTTTCCAGGATGTGATCCGTCTGCCCGCCACGGAGGCCTTCCAGACCACACAGAGCGGCAGCACGCCAACGGCATCCTGGTGGGAAGAACTACATGTGGGGGACGAATCCACCCCAAAGGAGCAACTAGAGGGAGTCCTGAAGCTGGTGAAGGAGCACCACCAGGCTTTCAGCAAACACTCCACGGACTATGGAGAGGTCAGTGTAATCAAACACACCATACCCACTGGCTCTCACCCGCCTATTAAGGAGAGGCACAGACCCATACCACCTACTACCTATCAGTCTGTGAAAGAAATGATACAAGAGATGAAAGACTCTAATATAATCCGGGACAGTCATAGTCCCTGGGCTGCGCCCCTTGTACTTGTCCGAAAAAAAGATGGCAGCAAAAGGTTCTGCGTGGATTACAGGAAAATTAATCAAATCACCCACAAAGATGCATATCCCTTGCCACGCATTGAAGAGTCCTTGACTGCCCTGGGGTCATCAGCCTATTTCTCCACCCTGGACTTAACCAGTGGGTACTGGCAGGTACCCATGGCCCCAGAAGATCGAGAAAAGACTGCTTTCACTACACCTATGGGCCTGTTTGAATTCAATTATATGCCGTTTGGACTGTGTAATGCTCCAGGAACGTTCCAGAGGCTGATGGAACGTTGTTTAGGCCATAGGAATTTTGAGACGGTACTATTATACCTGGATGACGTCATTATATACTCCAAGATGTATGAGGACCATCTAGAGCACCTGGGTGAGGTGTTTCAAGTTCTTACTAAATATGGCCTCAAAATCAAGCCATCCAAGTGCCACCTGCTGAAACCAGCCGTCAAATATCTCGGGCACGTTGTCAGCACTGAAGGAGTACAGCCTGATCCTGATAAACTTGCTGCTGTCCGTAACTGGCCTACTCCTACGACCGTGAAAGAGATGAGAAGCTTTCTCAGTTTCGCAGGGTATTATAGGCGTTTCATCCCGCATTTCGCACAAATTGCGGATCCCATCCAGGAACTCTTGAGGGGGCATCCAAAGAAGGGCCAAAAGACTCCTATTCCTGTTGAATGGAATGAAGAGCGGGAAATTGCCTTCCAACTCCTAAAGAAGAAGTTGACTGAACCCCCTGTTCTGGGTTACCCAGATTATCAGAAGCCATTCCACCTCTACACGGATGCCAGCAAAAGAGGCCTGGGGGCCGTGTTGGCTCAAGTGCAAGATAACAAAGAAAGGGTAATTGCCTACGCCAGCAGATCCCTGAAGGGAGCTGAGAAGAACGACCAGAATTACAGTTCTTTCAAGCTGGAGTTTCTTGCCTTAGTGTGGGCTGTGACCGAAAAGTTTAAGGACTATCTCGCTGCCACACCGTTTGTTGCCTTCACAGATAATAATCCCCTGGCACATCTGAATACAGCCAAATTAGGGGCGCTGGAGCAAAGATGGGCCTCTCGCCTTGCCAACTATGACTTTACGGTGAAATACCGGGCAGGCCGCTCCAACGATAACGCTGATGCTCTGTCACGACTCCCCACTACAGAAGCCCCAGATGAACCTAAAGATGCCTGGGAAGAGGTGGAGATGCCAGCGTTCTATAATAAATTTACCCAGCAGGATAATATACGTACTGAGGATTCCCCTGCTGCTGATCCTTCCTCATCAGATGGTCCTGAGTCCAGAGGCGATCAAGAAAGATGGATTAAACTCCAGTCCGAAAGTAGAGTCCTCGGCGAACTGCTTGACTTCCTTACCAGCGGGAGAATCCCTGAGAGGATCCGCAGGAAGAGTGCAGACCCAGAACTAGCGAGACTGTGGAGACATCGCCACCAACTATTCCTTCAAAGAGGCTTGTTGCTCAGAAGGAGTCTGGATCCAGTGTCCTATGATAGAGTGTACCAAATTCTCCTGCCACGTCGGGATGCCAGCCTGGTGCTGGATATGTATCACAACCAGTCCGGACACTTCAGTGTGCAAAAGACTGAGGCTACCATCCGCAGAAGGTTCTATTGGATCGGGATGAGAGAAGATATTGAGAAATGGTGCCGAGAATGCACTGCCTGTGCTGTGGGGCGGACTGAACGCCATGACCAGAGGGCGCCTCTCCATCCTATTGTAAGTAAAACTCCTTTAGAACTTGTTGCCATTGATCATGTAAAGTTGGAGCCGAGTCGCTTAGGGTACACGTATGCCATGACCATAATTGATCACTTCACCAAGTTTGTCGTAGCAGTGCCTGTGAAAGACCTGACAGCCAAGACCACAGCGGAGGCGTTCTGGAAGCATTTCCTGCTGCCCTACGGCTGCCCAGAAAGGATCCTCACCGACCAAGGGTCTGCGTTTGAGTCACAGCTGTTTCATGAGATGTGCCTGCTACACAACTGCCAGAAGGTCCGGACCACCGCTTATCATCCGCAAGGTAACGGACTCTGTGAGAAAATGAATAAGACTCTCATTGAAATGCTGAGAGCAGTACCCCCTGAGACGAGGGGTGATTGGCCTACTCTGTTGCCGCAGCTTATGTACACTTACAACAACACCATCCATTGTTCCACCGGTTACACCCCGTTCTATTTGATGTTCGGCCGACAAGGGAGATTGCCTGCGGATCACTCCCTAGGGGTACAAGTGCCAGATGTGATCAACCCACTGCCCAGGACTGATTGGGTGGTGGAGCACCAAAGGCGTCTCCTCGATGCTAAGGAGATCGTCCAGGGACGAATGGAGATTGTTCGGGAGAGGCAGCAAAAGGACTATGATCAGGCTGCCCACGCAGAACCTCTGGCCCTCGGAGACAAGGTGTGGTTAAAAAACAACCACCGGACCAGCAAGTTGGACAGCAAGTGGGAAAAGATTCCCTATATCATTACTGCCATCCCCAATGCTGCAGCCCACATCTATCAAGTCTCCAGAGACAGAAAAGGTTCCCAAGTCGTCCACAGGAACCGCCTCAAGCCTTGTATGGAAGGAGAACCAGCGGCAGAGGAGATGGAACCTGAGCCTTCTGAAGAGGAGTTGCCGGCTCCACCTATGAACCCTATGCAGGCTGTGGAGAACTTAATCCATGATAAAGAGCCGCTCCACTGGGCCCTCACGCCTTGGTTGAATTTATTGGTTCCTGCTCCTGTTCCTGTTAGCCCTCAGCCTCAGGACACCTTACCCCAGAGAGCTCCTGAAGAAGCTCCAGAGGCAATGGGCTCCTCTGACATTCCTGAAGCCAGGCAGGAAGAATCCCTGCCAGTAAGGAGGTCCACTCGTTCTACCAGGGGGCACCCACCTGTGAGGTTCGGGGACTACATTATGGGCCCAGGTAGCCCCTCACGGGAAACCCCTGTTTAACCTTTGCAAGCCTGGGTATGGACTCATGTGATCCTTTGAGCCTCCAAGGACTTATGGTTATTTACATTTCTTCTACTGTTCTATTATGGACAATTTGCACTTAAAGTATTATTATGGACTATCCTGGTATTTATTGATACGCTGTGCCAGGTCAGCGCCCCTGTTCCCTTATGTTATCCTGAGAGAAGAGAACGACGCCCCTTGTCACCACTCCTTTCAGTGTATTTATCAACTGATATATTGTTAATGTGGTGAATGCTGTATATGCATGTTCTCATCTGTCTTTCAGGCTGCCGCTTCCAGATGGGCGGATCCTCCATGTTGCGCTGAGGACGGGCAACGTCATAGCATGGGGGTATGTAGTGTCCCACTAGATAAAGGTGAGCACTGCACAGGTTAATGTGTTTCATTGCATTGAATGTCATGTGCATGTTTTTCCCTGTATTATCTGGGTGTCAGGCCTGTCAGGGTGTAGTTTAGCCTCCCGGACGCTAGAGGGAGCTGGAGAGCCCTAGTTATATATAGGAAGGTCCAGACAGGGGAGAGTTAGTTCATTCCAGGGGACTAGAGGAGTTACTTCGTCCACCTGAAGCTCCTGAGGCTAGGATTAGCTCAGTAGAGACACCCCAGTTGCAGGACGGAACCTACTGGGAGAAACCCACAGTCATCCACCAGACAAGTAAGGACATCCCAGGGAAAACTAAGTAACCCTGATGGGCAGATGCATTACAAAGTAAAGCAAGGATTTATTTAATACCAGAGGAAGAGATAGTTACCAAGGATTTAAGCCACCATTTAGGCATCCGGGCCTTGGGATAGAAAGCCAGACAGGAGTTCTAGAAGGAACAGTGTACGCTATTTCTGAGGAAAGGTACAACCTGATTCTGAGTGCATTGTGGATTTACCCTCTGAGTATCTTGCATAATTAATACCTGCCATTTTGTGGAGAAAGCCTACTTGTGAAGCTGTGATTTAAAGGACTGTGTTACCATCTGATGTACAAAGTTGGACTGTTTAGTAAAGCAACGTTTGGTTCACTATACCACCTGTGTACCTCACTTATTCCAACTATCAACCGGCGTGCCACCGTCAAAGGCACTGGCGTCACGAACCTTAAAGGGACCTTGCCCCAGGCACTCAAAATACCCGTAACATCCAGGGCACCTCATCCACCATCAGGCCTGGTCCCTACATACAGAGCGTGCCCCAGAGGAACCATGTCTACCTCTCTTTCACTGCTACATGCCTGCCCAGGGTTCTCCAATACAGTGAGCAACCCTCGATTGCCCATAACCGTGACCTCACTTCGCTATACCCTGCAGGTCTGGCGTGTTGCATATGTAAAGCCCATCCCCCTGCTGGGGAATCACTCAGTGACCACTGACCAATGCTAGTGAACTAATGGAGTAACTTGTGGCTGTCCTGCATTCTAATGCACTTTTACACATAAAACCTGTGTTACAAACCCATTCTGTGCAGCAAAAACAATAAATCACTACAGCCCAAATGCATGTTAGCTAGTAGCCATATGATCTGTGCTAGATATAGATAGATATATTCACTGACTTATTACCCAGCTTTCCCGATGTCTGATATTATCACTGACTTATTACCCAGCTTTCCCGGTGTACAATATTATCACTGACTTATTACCCAGCTTTCCCGATGTCTGATATTATCACTGACTTATTACCCAGCTTTCCCGGTGTACAATATTATCACTGACTTATTACCCAGCTTTCCCGGTATCAGATATTATCACTGACTTATTACCCAGCTTTCCCGGTATCAGATATTATCACTGACTTATTACCCAGCTTTCCCGGTATCAGATATTATCACTGACTTATTACCCAGCTTTCCCGATGTCTGATATTATCACTGACTTATTACCCAGCTTTCCCGGTGTACAATATTATCACTGACTTATTACCCAGCTTTCCCGATGTCTGATATTATCACTGACTTATTACCCAGCTTTCCCGGTGTACAATATTATCACTGACTTATTACCCAGCTTTCCCGATGTCTGATATTATCACTGACTTATTACCCAGCTTTCCCGGTGTACAATATTATTACAGACTTATTACCCAGCTTTCCCGGTGTACAATATTATCACTGACTTATTACCCAGCTTTCCCGGTGTACAATAATATTGTACACCGGGAAAGCTGGGTAATAAGTCAGTGATAATATCTGATACCGGGAAAGATGGGTAATAAGTCAGTGATAATATCTGATACCGGGAAAGCTGGGTAATAAGTCTTATAGACTTATTACCCAGCTTTCCCGGTGTCTGATATTATCACTGACCTATTACCCAGCTTATATGGGGGGGGGCGGCATCTGTGGATGGCACTTATGGGGGGGGCATCTGTGGATAGCACTTATGGGGGGGGGCATCTGTGGATGGCCCTTATGGGGGGGGCATCTGTGGATAGCACTTATGGGGGGGCATCTGTGGATAGCACTTATGGGGGGGCATCTGTGGATAGCACTTATGGGGGGGGCATCTGTGGATAGCACTTATGGGGGGGCATCTGTGGATAGCACTTATGGGGGGGGCATCTGTGGATAGCACTTATGGGGGGGGGCATCTGTGGATAGCACTTATGGGGGGGCATCTGTGGATGGCACTTATGGGGGGAGCATCTGTGGATGGCACTTATGGGGTGGGGGGATCTGTGGATGGCACTTATGGGGTGGGGGGCATCTGTGGATTGCCGCCTGGACTCCTTCTGGGCACCAGAGAGCACGGCGTCCTCGGTTGCTATGACGCCGTGCGCTCCCTCCTGCTGCCGGAAAACAGTAATACACTGCTATGATCTATAAGAGAGTATCACTGTATTCCGGTGGCAGGAGGGAGCGCACGGCGTCCTCGGTTGCTATGACGCCGTGCGCTCCCTCCTGCTGCCAGAAAACAGTAATACATTGCTACGATCGGGCGCACGCGCATGCGCAAAACTATGCGACGTGCGCTCTCACAGTGTGAGTGAGAGGCCGGCTGTAGGATCGCCATAGTTACCAGTGCGCAGGTGCGGCATGGATGCGGCCGGCGAGATGTGGCCGTATCCATGGGATACCAGCACAAATAAAGGGGAGTGAAAGGAGCGTTTTTAGGCTGAATGCTATGTTTTTTTTAATTACATGTATTAGAAGAAATGTTCAGTGGGGGGCAATGATTTAATGTAACCCTATTTAATGAAGTGTGACAACCCCTTTAACTTCAATCCTTTGCTACAATCTATTATCTGGACCTACCGTATCTATCCTGGTTGGGTAGAAGGAATATGGTCATGTCCTTAGTAATGCCCAGACTTACTTACCTTATGCAGGCACTTCCTATTCCTGTCCAAAGGTCATGCTTCCTCTCCTTAAATGGGGGTATCTGCAGATTTATTTGGCAAGGGAAAAAGAGCTGCAACGCTTTCCACACCCTTTCCAAACCAAATCCATGGGGGGATTGGACTCCCCGACCCAGAGGTATATATGAAAGCTATCTATCTTTGCAGAGTGATAGACTGGCTGAGGTCACCACCCCACAAGTCTTGGCTTAAAATTGAAAACGCCCTGTCCCCAACCCCTCTCCGAGCCTTGTTTCCAGCCTTATCAGCTTTAAATAGTCCTATTTTGTATCAGACACTGAAGGTGTGGGAGTGGTTCTCTGCCACATATAAGGCTCTTCCATGCCCTTCACCTCTTCTACAAATCAGAGATATTATTGCTATAGCCCCTAAGGAATTTGGAGATAGTCAACCCACAATAATTAGATCCCTAATTAAGCCTATTCTTGACTTCTTCGATGACAAAGGCTGTGTCTTGACGGACCCGGTCCTTTCCCACAGGCTAGCCCTGCCTGAAGCTTCGATATTGTCTTTTGGGGTCTTCAAACGGAAACTGTTACTGCTAGCTAAAAGCATACCAGCCACTCATACCCTATCGTGGTTTGAGAAATTAATAGCCAGTGAGTCTAACCCACTAAAACTAATCTCTCTGCTGTATAAAACCATGAAAACCTCTTTCCCTAATGTGAAGCCAGCAGTGGTGGGTCTGTGGGAACAGGACCTTGGCAGGCAGTTTTCGCCCACTGAAATACGCAAACTACTGATGTGTACGTATACAAGAAAATGGGTACAAAGTGCTGTCTCGGTGGTATAAGACCCCAGATAAAATAGATTTTGCTCCCAATGTACCCAATCTGTGTTGGAGATGTCACTCCCATAAGGGATCCTTTTTCCACATATGGTGAGCCTGTAGTAAAATACTGTACTGGTGGAAAACTATCTTTGCAGGAAGCACGTCCTACCCTTGCTCACCTGATATGGCACTTTTAAGCCTTGGTTTTCCAGGGAAGCGGAATTACATGGGAACACTTTTCTCTCTCCTTGCTGATCCCACTATATTGCCGTTCTGAAGAATACCCAACCCTGAACCATTGGGTTAGCAAGGTAGACCATTTATATAGATTTGAGGAATTGTCCCACTGGGAACTCCGCACTAGACATGTTTTCTCCTCTATTTGGTGACCTTGGCAGAAATATAAACACTTTCATTGTGATAGCACCAACTCGAGCTCTCTTCTCCCCCACCACCTCATACAGGTTAAGCATCCTGATGCCCACAAGTGTTATTGCTCTAAGACTTCCATGTCCAATTTACTGTTTACTGTTTAAATGGACATTTTAGTACTCTTCCAGACCAAATATATTTTTATTTCTATGGTATCAGTGTGATGATAATGAAACACTTTGCAGGCCTGCAAGCCTATCCTTTGTTTTACATGCCATTATTTCATGGTCTGTATATTCTTTATATAAATAATAAAAATATAAGTTATAAAAATAAAAAATTAAGCAGATACAGGAACTCTTGCTGTTGCTCAGCCAAGGGACACCTCTGGGGTGTGGCCGGTGCCAAAAATGACACATTCTAGTGTATTTAAAGCAGATTTATTATTTGGTATGTCCTTATCCGAGAAAGGGGTTGTTACCCCGAAGCATATCTTTGGACATATTGTACTACCTTGTCTTCAATAAAAGTTTTCTATTGTGGAAAGTGCTGGCCCTGAGATTTTTTTTCTCTACTCTCCAACACATGTTATACATCTGGCCACCTCATTGGATTACGGCCCTGACGTAGTGATGAGCGGCAGGGGTCATATTCGAATTTGCAATATTTCGCTAATATTTTGTAGAAGGTAATGATTGTGTAATATGCGAATTTTCGTAATTCGAATTTTAGGATTCAAATTTTTTATTGCGAATTTTTCAACTTACAACTATTAGACAAAGAAGATTATAGCACTATATTAGCTAAATTGCTCTATATCCGTTTTTTTCGAATATTCGCTATATTGCTATAACTTAGTTTTTTGGAATATTCATAATATTCTAAAACAAGAATATATAGCAATATAGCGAATATATTTGAAAAAAAAAACAAATATAGAGCAAAATTCGCAAACACTACTACTCCTAAAGTCAAGTATATTGCAGCCTTCTTATTGGCCCAGAGGGATCATGTATACTGATAAAAAAAAGAAAAAAGAAAAAATGAGAATATTCGAAATTACGAATATATATAACTATTCAAAATATTCACAAATTTTCGAAGTACCTATATTCGCGATAAAAATTTGAATATTCGTAATCAACACTACCCTGATATCCAGCAGCAAGACCAGAGAAGACTTTCATTTGTTTTCATGCAGACATAGTTATTCTGACCCATCACCACAACATTAGGTGAGGTGCAAATTGCATTTCCACTTATTTTGTTTCTCACAGGTATCATCCCATGTCATGCTCTGCTTTTTTGTTATGTAGAGTCTCCCCAATAAAAGACACATGAAAGCTCACCTGAAGTTTGCCCAAAAAAACACCTAAAGGACTCTTAGATTGTAAAAACAAGATTCTTTGGTCTGATACCAAGATTTAACTTTTTGGCCTCAATTTTAAGCGTTCTGTTTGAAGGAAACTAGGCACTTCAAATTACCTGCCCAATACCATCCCTACACTGAAGCATGGTGGTGGCAGCATCATACTGTGGGGGCGTTTTTCAGCAGTTGGGGCAGGGACACTGGTCAGCGTTGACGGAAAGCTGAACAGAGCAAAGTACATAGATATTCTTTATGAAATCCTGATCCAGAGTGATTGAGACCTCAAACTGGGAGGAAAGTTTACCTTCCAACCAGACAATGACCCTAACCACACAGCCAAGACAACACAGAAGTGTCTTAGGGACATTATGTAGGTTTCAAAGAACTTCTGAAGTCTTGCAGTTTTCATTCTGGCTACTGAGTCTCATAATAGACTGACACTTCTTGTTCTGAAAAGATCACTTCTCCGCAGTCATCTCAATCTCATGACAAGCAGGACTACAATAATTGGTAACAACTATACATAGATAATGCAAGAGCCACCATTCACAATTGTGCAGGTCACAGAACCTGTCAAGAAAACTTTTCAGTGCCATATGGCTGCTGAAAGGTATCTCTGAATAATATCAGCTTAGAAAATATGTTTTCCCCTATAATCATATACAATCAAATAGAATAAAAACTCATACTGTATAAACATATTTAAAAAAATGAATATTTATCAGTATTTGGTTTTAGCTAACCAAAAATATGTGTGAAGTGTCATGTAACGTATAGATAAGTGTGGAATACCTCTCTGGCCTTCTCATAGATGGTTCCTATTGCTACTCTTTCTTCACCAGACTTGACACCTCAGGGCAACATAAAAGATTTAGTCCAGCAATAAAAGATAACCATAGGGACAACATTCTCTGCAAAAGCTTCCATTTTGTGTGTTCAGTTTTTGAATCTGAGCGAAGACAGAGAATCAAATGGGGAGTTTTATTTGATTGTTGGAGTGTGTATTGGTATTGAGAAAAGAAAGGTAATGAAAGACATTTTGTTACAATCAAAGAGACAAGTCTAGAGGACATCACTGGAATATTAGTTTTAGAAGAAGATCAAGCAAATTTGTTAAACTATCCCTCCAGGCATATCATCATGTCTGATCTCACACCTGGCGCGGAGGGATGCCACTACACGATGAAGGCAATCATACGAAGCCCACTGCGCATCATACAAGGTGAAATTTGATTCATTTTTATTTAACAAATCATACTTTTTTAATGTGGTAGGTGTTTTTAAATTTTGCTTTATATGTTGTATTCCTGTAGCCATGAAAGTTGATTGGTAGGAAGAGAGGCTGTCTAACTAATGGATGTATATTATCTTCATATACTGTAAATGGGTGTGTTACTCTAGGTATCCACTACATAATGCAGGCTTTGACATTAGCTTAACTGGGGTGATATGTGTCTTAACTTGTTCTCCCCCACCTCTCGGAGACTTGGGTTATGATGATGGGTGTCTGAAATTGTTATCCCCCACCTTGCAGCAGCATCTCTAAAGCTGACTGTAGCTGGTCACTCTGCTGTCTGGAATACTGAAGCTTGATGGGTTTCTGGAACAGTGTTCCTCACAGTGGAGATGGATTTCTAGTCGTAAGGCCATAAGGAGCAGAAGCTGATAGAACATGCTCCCTGAATCCACACTAGCCTAGCTAGCCTTCCCTCCTGATAGGAAGTTGGACCAGCCGACTCCTCTCAAGAGGGGTGAAAATGGACTGGTTAACTCCATTCCCAGAACCACTCATTCACCATCTGCTGGTGCAAATGGAAATGATATAAGTAAAACATAATATTGGTATTATAAACCAATTTGCAAATGCCCTATCTGGGGTATTGTAGTCATATCTGAGTTTTAGCAGATTCTTTAAAAATAGCTTGCCAGTGCTCCAAAATGCTTGACTGAGCATGGATTTGATGTTCCACCTGTAGGTTACTTATGTTGCCACGCTCCTGAAATGCTTTCCCTTGTCATGAATTGCCTTTCCAGTCTATGCAGCATTGCTGGCAGGGATGTAGAGTGTTGCATGTAAGAGTATGCCGAACTAGGGGGACTTGTGGGTAAGGGTACCACCCCAGTCTCGCCTGTTCTTGGGGAAACCCTTTTTAGCGCCAATAGTGGTAGGTCTGTGTCAAGTTGCTTAGGTCTACAGTGGATCTTGCATCAACTTAAAATTTGTAAAAGAGTGTAGTGAAAGATATATGGATATATAAAAAATATATATAAAGAAATAATAAATATATATATAAAAAGATATACATGCAAGGTAGGAACAAATTTGGAATGGATGCCTCAAGTGCCTAAGAGACCGTAATCTGTATAGTGTGGTGTAATGGGGCGAATGGTTAGTATAAAGCAGGTAAAATCTGTTTAAAAGGATACGAGTATATATAATAAAAATACTGTAGTATCGTGGACCTATTTACTCACTTCACGAGGGGGGCGGTTCACCAGGATAAGCATAAAACACCTGTGAACCAAACTCCCCCCCCCCAGCCTGGATCGCTTCAAGGATTTAAATGGATGAAGGCAGCCAATCACACGGGTGCTTCTCTTCAAATGTCTTTATTGCAATACATGTAAAATTCGGCTCAACGCGTTTCGGGACAGGCACGTCCCTTCATCAGAAGTTTTGTAATGCATTGTAAAGGGGATCAGACCCCCAAAAGTTGAAGTGCCAGAGTGGGACAAAAAATAAAGTGAAAAAAGTAGTAATAAAAATAAGGTTTTACAAAAAAAATTTAACTTTCAAGTAAAACAAAAGCGTCTTTTTTCCCCAAAATAAAGTTTATTAGGTATTGCCGTGTCCATATCGACAGGCTCTTTAGAAATATCACATGATCCACCCTGTCAGGTGAACGGCATAAAAAAAAATAAAAAAAAACAGTACCAAAACAGCCATTTTCTTGCCTCACAAAAGGGGAATGCCAAGTGATCAAAAAGGCGTATGTACCCCAAAATGGTACCAATCAAACCATCATCTCATCCCGCAAAAAATTGGACCCTAAGACAATCGTCCAAAAAATAAAACTATGGCTCTCAGAAAATGGCAAAACAAAAACAAGATTTTATTCTGTTCAAAAAGGCTTTCACTGTGTAAAACTGTCACAACCAGACAGCTGAGAAGCTCTGACAGAGGCCTTTCAGAACCTCCCCCTTGAGTTCTGTGTTGTGGTATTCAGCTCCTCCTCTCATTAGCGTCTCTCAGCTGTTATGTGTTGGACTAATTGTTTCCCTTTAAATTCTTCCCCAGAATGCTTCTCTGGGCGGCTTATATTTCTTCCTGGAGTATGTGTGCTTGCCCATCTGGTTCTCCTCTCCTCCACAAAGTTAAGTGTTACACTGTTATCTGTTATTTTCTGTTTGCTGGATCCCAGGTGACCCTGACTCCCTCCGTGTCTGGTGTAGGGAGCCGGTGGTCGTGTCCCCTCACTATTGTAGGGTGCTCAGGGCTTTGTAGTCAAGGTTCGTGGATATGCATACCTCCACCATTCGGATCTATGCATAGGCTGAGCAGCCAGGGAAAGTGCCAGGTCTTCTACAGGGGTCTCCCTTTCGTTCCTTAGCTTTTGGATCCAGCGAGACATTTATGCATGTTGTTTTGCCTTGTTACCTGTACACATTCCGTGACAAAAACTTAACAAAAAATAAAAATGATAGACATATTAGGTATCACCGCGTCCATAACAACCTACTCTATAAAAACATCACATTATATGCCCCCTCCGGGGAATGCTGTAAGAAAAAGAAACTATGCCAAAACAGACATTTTTTTCACCTTGCCGCACGAAAAGTGTAATACCAAGCGATTAAAAAGTCTTATGTACCCCAAAATGGTACAAATGGAAACATCACCTTATCCCGCAAAAAATGAGCTCCCACATAAGATAATCGGCCGAAAAATAAAAAAAGCTATGGCTCTCAGAAAATGGCAACACAAAAACAAGATTTTATTCTGTTCAAAAAGACTTTCACTTAAAAAATAAAAATCAATGGCACCTGTAAACCAATCCATCAAAATCTGCATTACAAAAGCCATATGGCACTCCTTCCTTTCTGAGGCCTGCTATGTGCCCCCACAGCAGTTTACCACCACATATGGGGTGTTGCCGTATTCAGGAGAAAATGGGTAACAAATTATGGGGTGCTTATTCTCCTGTTACCCCTTGTGAAAATGAAAACTTTGGGGCTAAAGCAACATTTTCTTGGAAGAAATAAAAACTTTTCATTTTCACAGCCAAGTGTTTCCAAATTCCGATAAACGCTTAGGGGGTCAAAGTGCTCAGTACCCCCTTAATATATTCTTTAAGGGGTGTATTTCCAAAATGGGGTAACTTTTTGAGGGTTTCTACTGTAGGGGTACATCAGGGTCTTTTCAAATACAAAATAGTGTCCAAAAAACATTCTAGCAAAATCTGCCTCCAAAAAACATATGGCGCTCCTTTGCGTCTGACCACTGCCATGTGCCCATAGGGAAGTTTACCGCCACATATGGGGTATTTCTGTAAACTGCAGAATAAGGGGTAATGTATATTGAGGTTTATTTTGCTGTTAACTCATGCTGTGTTGCAAGAAAAAAAAATTCACCTCTATTTCCATTAATTCTTGTGGAACACCTCAAGGGTTAACAAAGTTTGAAACATCAGTTTTGAATAATTTGAGGGGTGTAGTTTCTAAAATGGGGTCATTTACAGGTGGTTTCCATTACATAAGCCAATTCAAAATCACTTTATAACTAAATTGGTGCCTAAAAAAATGGTTTGGGAAATTTTGTTGATTTCTGAACATATTCTTCTAAATTCTAAGCCTTCTAATGTACTATTTTATGAGGAATTACTATCTGTTTTAAAAGTAGAAAAATTCTAATTTAGAAAATTGTGAATTTTTCCCATTTTTTTGTAAATTTTAGATTATTTTATAAATAAAGGTGAAATAGATCAACTCAAATTTACCACTGTCATTAAGTACAATGTGTCCAGAGAAAACAATCTCAGAATGGCTTGGATAAGTAAAAGCGTTCCAAAGTTATTACCACATAAAGTGACATATGTCAGATTTGCAAAAATCAGCCTTGGTTTTAAGGTGAAAAGTAACATCCGAAGTCGATTTGCATAAAACTTTGTTCTAATACTGTACGGAGCTCCAAGTGGTACTTTGAAACCGAACCCGAGTTCGGGAAATGGTTTTCTACAGTACAAATTAATTTATGAAGTTATTACACGAAGTCTCGCGAAACTTCGCAAAGCAATAACTTCGGCTCATCGGAGCCAATACATTCTAATACTGTACGGAGCAGGAGTATTAGAACAAAGTTTTATTCGAATCGACTTGGTATGTTTTATTAAGAATTAAAAAAAAAAGTTTTGGGGATTAGTTTAGGATGACTCATGTAAAAATGGCGCCCAGTGCTATTTTAATGATGAGGGAGGGAGGAAGAAGATTTAGGATCAGATGACACTGGGAGGAAGAGAGGGGAGGGCTTACCATTATTGTCACAAAAGCCAAACGACAGCCTGATCAGCCAATCAGGGGGCAGTATTCAGCCAGGTCCTCCTGCTAAGAAAGAGGAATTGCCATTCTGTGTTCAACTTGCAACATGTAAGGATGTCTTGTGGCAGTGTTTGACAAAAATCTTTTTCAGACAGGAGCCACTAATCAAATGTGATAGGGACACTTTAAGCAGAGTATAGGGAGTTGTAATTGGGTAAATTTTAGTCTAATAAAAATATATCAGGGAAGGTCTTTGATGATGATTATGTTTTTGACAGGACCTAGAGTCAAATCGGGATGCTGAGGAGGCAACTTCAGAGGAGGAGGTTGGTTGAACTCCCCAAAAAACTGCCAGGGTCAGATCTGCTTCTAATATAGTCAGCTAAGGAACTGGTGATGCCGTTAATATGGGTGCAGGCTCAAAATGTATCAGACCTAAGCCTAAGCTGACGCTAGCTCTGTGTAAGTATCTCCTGGCATTTTTTCTGCACAGTGCCAAAAGACCAAAGCATTGCAATGTGCAAGATGTGAGGGATTAAAATAAGCTGTGAGTGTTCAAATACTAAAAGGCACCATGGCTCTATTGCAGCACAAAAAGTGGCATCATCCCGAATCAGTAGGAAATTAGCCTACCGGTAATGAAGCAAGATTATCCTCCTTCTCACGGTCTCTTTTCCAGCAGCCAGGATACATCTATGTGCAGTACAGTGTCCTTGTCATCATCATCAATTGCTGCTTCTCCTGCTCAGATTACTCCTCCTACTCCACTCCATCATCAGCCATCAATAATGGAATATGCAGCTCGGAAACAACTTTACAGCTGTTTGCAAGCTTATCTCCCACCTGGTCTAGTTGTTGGCAATGCAGTCGCCGACATACTGCTTAGTATATTCTACTGCCTTTAAGGTACTGATAGCGTACGGTCAGCCTTCACTGGAAGATACCTATTGCATACTGAGGTCCTTCAAAAAGGCCACCAGATTTATCAGTAGGGCCAACTGCGGCATAAATAATGTCATCCCCATGATATTTATCTTAAAGCAGATGCTCACACAGATGCTACAAAGGACAGTGGCAGAAGAGCACATCTTGCTGGCCACACTGTAGCTGTTGGAGACCCACATGTAGAAAGTTCCATGGAGGAATAAGTGGATGATGAGTAGCATTTGCAGATGGACAAGATTGACGATGATGACAGCACTGGTCATAATGACCATCAACCATGTTCTACAACTATGGTTGCAATGGCTCTGGTTGCAATACATATTCATAGTTGCAATATTCACACCAGTGCTCCCTGGAGCTAGGACAGTTATAGGAGGACGTACCCTTTCTACCCTTGGGGTACACCATGATGCTGAAGCTCTTGTCTGATGGTAGTTGGAAGGCCCTTAGTGTTGTGAGTTTGGTGCGGATGCAAGACAGGAGATGTACAGTAACTGCAGTGGCCGCTGAATGGTACTTGAGTCAGTAACCAGGCCAATTGTAGAAATTAAATGTCCCTCTTTACTAAAGTGCAGAATGGGAGGAGTAGTACATCCAATGCTATCAAAACACAGTTCCAAACAATTGACAGTGAAAATCTTCCCACATAGCAATGTATGGATATAAGCCAGTATGGGGATTGTAGTACATCTTTCCTCTATCTCTCCAAAGTCTCTCTCTCTCTGTAACATAGTAACATAGTATACAAGGCCACAAAAAGACATTTGTCCATCCAGTTCGGCCTTTTCTCCTGCAAGTTGATCCAGAGGAAGACAAAAGAAAAACTGTGAGGTAGAAGCCAATTTTCCCCACTTAAGGGGGAAAGAATTCCTTCCCGACTCCAATCAGGCAATCAGAATAACTCCTTGGATCAACGACCCCTCTCTAGTAGCTATAGCCTGTAATATTATTACACTCCAGAAATGTATCCAAGCCCCTCTTGAATTATTATAATGTACTCACCATCACCACCTCCTCAGGCAGAAAGTCTCACTCTAACCATAAAGAATCATTTTCTATGTTTGTGTACAAACCTTCTTTCCTCCAAACGCAGAGGATGTCCCCTCATCACAGTCACAGTCCTGGGGATAAATAGATGATGGGATAGATCTCTGTACTGACCCCTGATATATTTATACATAGTAATTAGATCTCCCCTCAGTCGTCTTTTTTCTAAAGTGAATAACCCTAATGTTGTCTTTCAGGGTACTGTAGTTGCTCCATTCCAGTTATTACTTTAGTTGCCCTCGTCTGGACCTTCTCCAGCTCTGCTATGTCTGCCTTGTTCACAGAAGCCCAGAACTGTACACAGTACTCCATGTGTGGTCTGACTAGTGATTTGTAAAGTGGTAGGACTATGTTCTCATCATGGGCATCTATGCCCCTTTTGATGCAACCCATTATCTTATTGGCCTTGGCAGCAGCTGCCTGACACTGGTTTTTACTGCTTAGTTTGCTGTTTATTAAAATTCCTAGATCCTTTTCCATCTCAGTGTTACCTAGTGTTTTACCATTTAGTATGTACGGGTGACTTGCATTATTCCTTCCCATGTGCATAACTTTACATTTGTCAGTGTTAAACCTCATCTGCCACTTCTCTGCCCAAGCCTCTAATCTATCCAGATCGCTCTGTAGCTGTTATATTGTCCTCCTCAGTGTTAATTACTTTACACAGTTTAGTGCCATCTGCAAAAAAATTATATTTTACTATACAAGCCTTCTACAAGGTCATTAATAAATATATTGAAGAAAATAGGGCCCAATACTGACCCCTGGGGTACTCCACTAGTGACAGTGACCCAATGTGAGTGTATACCGTTAATAACCACCCTCTATTTTCTATCATTGAGCCAGTTACTTACCCACATGTAGAATCTAAAGCTGGCTGAGGGATACAGGGATATAAGATGACTAGCCAGGACTGTGTCTAAGGGTGAAGGGTGTATAAGCAATGTTACTTCCACTGCAGTAAAGTGTTTATCAGCCTTAAACAGCAAATGCCTTTCTGGCTGACTCCAATGCTCAGCCATGCAGATTCTGGACCTTCTAGTTCTCTATACTGTATCTTTCTGGAGTACTGTAAAACTAGTGAGATGTTTTGCTCAGTTAGGGTACTTTCACAATTGCGTTTTTCTTTTCCGGCATAGAGTTCCGTCACAGGGGCTCTATACCGCAAAAGAACTGATCAGTTTTATCCCCATGCATTCTGAAAGGAGAGTAATCCGTTCAGTTTGCATCAGGATGTCTTCAGTTCAGTCGTTTTGACTGATCAGGCAAAAGAGAAAACCGCAGCATGATACGGTTTTCTCTCCAGCGAAAAAAACTGAAGACTTTCCTGAATGCCATAGGAATGTATTAGCGCCGGATCCGGCATTCAGAATACCGGAATGCTGGATCCGTCCTTCCGGCCTGCGCATGCGCAGACCGGTAAAAATGTGAAAAAATGTCCAAGACGGATCCGTCTGTCCGCATGACAAACGGAGAGATCCGTTCTTGCAATGCATTTGTGAGACGGATCCTCATCCGGGTCCGTCTCACAAATGCTTTCAGTCAGCGGCAGATCGGCGGATCCGGCGGCCAGTTCCGACGATGGAACTGCCCGCCGGATCACACTGCGGCAAGTGTGAAAGTAGCCTAACACCTCAAAGATGGTGTTTTTATGGAATGTTGCCCTAGTACTGTGAGGAGTGGAGCACATATCACAGCTCCCACTTTCTCTGCTAAATCTAGAATGAGCTAGGGGAGAACCTAAGCCCACACCTAACTTTGTGCAGGGGCTGAGTTAGGATCATTAACCCTGACTGATCCATACAGAGATATGTTGATACAGTACAAGACATTAACATGTTAAATAACATTACATAGGAAGAATAGTTAGCAGGTACCTTGTTCTGCCTTACTGCGCATGTCTTTATCCATACTATAGCTTTACTATGAAAAGGGATATTAACCTTATGTTCTTTCAGTTTCTCTAGTATCTTGGTTTCTGCAGTAAAATTTTGATTAAATTGGCTAGATATTTATTTAGCTCATGTTGGCACCCTACTGTATAAGCTAGCAGTCACTGTATTTGGCCCCGAGTTTTTGCAAATTTATGTTTGTATTATCATTGCAATTATCTCGCAAACTCTTCTAGAAGATGAGGCGTGGCTTCTCAATTGTCTCTTGAGGTGGGGAATAAAGAAGAAGATCATCAGGTAAGGTGTTATTATAACAGCTTGAGAAATTCATACTGCAAACAATGGAAGCACTGATTGAATCTGTGATTCATGGCTAATAAGAGATGACCTACTGACTAAGCTGAGTAAGGAATACCACCGAGCATCACCAAACCACTTTGTTTTCTCAAGGAAGAGAGAGACGACATGTTTTTTTTACAAAGGAACATTCATGCAGAGATTGCAGATCAATAAAACCTGTAAAATGAGCCAAACACTAATGAAGGCTGCAGAGGTAGACTGTGCAGCTGCTTCATACTGAAATAGAAAATAGGAAAGATAGTTTACATAAAATAAAAAAAAGTCTTATCCTATTATTCTACTCTTCTGATACGATTAGTTTAGGATCTCAGCTATTTTAGAATGAAGGACCTACTCATAATAGGAGTAGAGACGAGCAAATTGATTCTAAACAAATCAAATTAATTATGAATTTCCCCCAAAAAAATTGGTTTCTAGCAAAGTAGAAACATTTTTGATTCCTTACAGTCACCATTTTATAGACCGAAAGACAGAGAAAAAGGCATCCATCCGCCACCAAAAAGGAATCATTTTTGGACTTTTATCTATTGTAAAAAAAAAAAATGAACAAATATAAGAAAATCACACAGTGCAGTGCCTTAATAACCAGGCTATTTGTTACCACCAGCAGCCATACGCACATAGCCATTCGTGTCACTGTCACATTGACATTACTAATGCTGTCTTAGCGCTAAAGAACTTGAAAGGGGTTAGACACAGTCATAGGAGACCTCAGAGTGTCATGCACAACTTTATCCCAACCAGAATCTGCCGACCAATTCATGTGGATCAGACCACTTCTAATTAGGAGTGCTATTAAAATCTGTGTTATGACTATTGTAAAGTGGTTCCTCAGGTTACAATATTTTCAACCTACAGTACAATCCCACAGACAATGCAGAGGCTCATGGAAGATCCAGCAAATCAGTATTGGGATTTGTGAAACCCTTGTATTACTGATGTGCAAGCACTTGGTATGCTGTCTAGTGGCGTCCTTCTACAGCACGGTGTGGTATTGCATGTCCTGTACTCTACATACCCTGGGATGGGCTACTCCTTCTGGATACCAGTAGAGATGAGCGAATAGAAGCTGACGAAGTGGAATTCGTTACGAATTTCAGGAAAAATTTGATTTGCATCGAATGCGAATTTCCTCGCGCTTTGTGGTGACGAATCACATTTTTCCTAAAATGGCTTCTGCACATGTGAGGACATGGGGAAATGAACTCTGGGAACGAGGGATCACCCACAATGCTATTCATGAAGCCAATCAACAGCCAGCGATCCTTGTGATGTCACAGCCCTATAAATACGGCAGCCATCTTAGATTCTGCCATTCACCAGCGTACCTAGTGCAGGGAGAGATGTATCTGCAGGAGCTAAGGACAGTGATAGAAAAAACTTCATTGTGCTAAAAAAAAAAAAAAAAGATGTGCAGGGAAAGATTATTCAAGGTGTAGGGAAAGGATAGGGAGGAATCATTGCACAGCATTTCTGTTGAACAGGGTTCAGTAGGGGAGGTTACAGCCTGGGTACTAGGAACAATCCTATTAGACCTTGCAGCACTGACTGGGCACCCAAATTGCCATTATACAGCTGTGTAATTCCAGCAAACTGCTCTTGTTATTGGGGTGCAAGTGCTATTTGAGACAGGAATTAACAGGGGTTATTACAATGAAATATTTCTATGTTTTATTTGCTTTTGTGCAGGGCAGTTATATGTTCTAAAGCATTTTTAGCTTGTATTAGTGGGGAAAAGGGCCTTTTAGCCATTGTGTTGTGCAGTGTGAAAATTATAGCCCTTTTTTTCATGTATTAGTTGCAAAAGTAAAATATATTTGCCGCTCAGCGGTGCAGTGATATGTTCTAAAGCCCTTTTTTGTGTGTATTAGTGGAAAAAGGAAAAATATCTTTGCATCGTTGCACTTATATATAACTGTATTTTGCCGGTAATACACGGCAAACTGGGCTGTAAAATATCTTACTGCACCGCTGAATGGCAATAAGGCCCAAATCTTTTTCTATTTTTATACAAAAGGCTTTTCAACAGATAAGCGGTGCAGTGAGATATTTTACAGCCCAGTTGTCGTGTATTATTGGCGAAATACAAATATATTCCCCTTTCATCGTTGCACTTATCTGTAGAAAAGCCTTTTGGGTAAAAATAGAAAAAAAAATTGGTTCTAATTGCCTTTTCAGCAGTGCAGTGAGATATTTTACAGCCCAGTTTGCAGTGTATTACTGGTAAAATACAGTTATACAGATGTAGCTGGGTTAACACACAAACTCTTAACTCAAATTTCTTATAATTTAGATAACCCATCGCATAAGGCATGTGTGTTAACTCTACTACATCTGAATATTCGCCATTCAGCGGTGCAGTGAAGATATTTTACAGCCCAGTTTGCCGTTTATCACTAGCGAAATACAAATATATTCGCTTTTCATCTTTGCACTTATCTGTTGAAAAGCCTTTTGTGCAAAAATAGAAAAAAAATTGGGCCTAATTGCCTTTTCAGTGCAGTAATATTTTACAGCCCAGTTTACCATGTATTACTGGTAACATACAAATATATACCCCTTTCATCATTGCACTTATCTGTAGAAAAGCCTTTTGTGTAAAAATATAAAAAAATGTGGGCCTAAATGCCCTTCAGCGGTGCAGTGAGACATTTTACAGCCCAGTTTGCTGTGTATTACTGGCGACATACAAATATATTCCCCTTTCATCGTTGCACTTATCTGTTGAAAAGCCTTTTGTATAAAAATAGAAATCAATTTGGGCCTAATTGCCGTTCAGCGGTGCAGTGAGATATTTTATAGCTCTGTTTGCCGTGTATTACTAATATTCGAAATAAAAATATATTCGCTGTCCTGCTTTGCACTTATCTGTTAAAAAGCCTGCTGTGTTCTGCAAAAGTGTAAAAAAACTAGGGCCTAATTTCCCTTGTCTGGTACAGTGCTATACTCTAAAGCCCAGTTTGCCGTGTATTACTGGCAAAATAAAATATTTTCGCCGTTCATCGTTGCACTAATCTGTTGAAAAGCTTTTTGTGTAAAAAATAGAAAAAAATTAGGGCCTAATTGTGTTCAGCAGTGCAGTTATATGTGGTGAAGCACTTTTCGCGGGATGGATCGAATTATGTAGTGATGACATTTTTTATCTGAAACAGGCTTTTTTGGGGAAAATTAATGGATGATAGACTTTCTTCTGTATGAACCGAATTCCATTATCCTTTCATTGATGATATTTTTTTATTTCAACCATGTTTTCTTCTGGAAAATTGATGGGTGATTGTACACCTCCTATTGCGGTATGGACCGAATTACTTAGTGGTGAAACTCTTTATGTGACACTGGCTCTTTTTCAGCAAATGTATGGGTGAATGTGCACTTCCTTTTGCGGTATGGACCGACGTACCTAGTGGTGAAATTCTTTCTGTGACACTAGTTCTTTTTCGGGAAATGTATGGGTGAAAGTTTACCTCTTTTTATGGTATGGACCGAAGTACTTAGTGGTGAAATTCTTTCTGTGACACTGGCTCTTTTTCGGCAAATGTGTGGGTGAATGTACACCTCCTTTTGCGGTATGGAACAACTTACTTAGTGGTGAAATTCTTTATGTCAAACTGGCTTTTTTTCGGAAAATGTTTAGTGAATGTACACCTCCTTTTGCGGTATGGACTGAAGTACTTAGTGGTGAAATTCTTTCTGTGACACTGGCTCTTTTTCGGCAAATGTGTGGGTGAAAGTACACCTCCTTTTGCGGTATGGAACGACTTACTTACTAGTGAAATTCCTTATGTAAAACGGGGCTTTTTTTGGAAAATGTATGGGTGTATGGGTGAATGTTCACTTCCTTTTGAGATATGGACCGACGGACGTACTTAGTGGTGAAATCCTTTATGTGAAACTGGCTTTTTTTTTGGGAAAATGTATGGGTGAATGTTCACCTCCTTTTGAGATATGGATCGACGTACTTAGTGGTGAAATTCTTTATGTGAAACTGGCTTTTTTTCCCCGAAAAATGTATGGGTGAATGTACACCTCCTTTTGTGGTATGGACTGAAGTACTTAGTGGTGAAATTCTTTATGTGACACTGGCTCTTTTTCAGAAAATGTATGGGTGCATATACACCTCCTTTTGTGGTATGGGCCGAATTACGTAGAAGTGAAATGTGTTATGTGAAACTTGCTTTTTTGGGGAAAATTGATGGGTGAATGTACACCTCCTTTTGCTGTATGAGCTGAATTACACATGTGTTGAAATGTGCTGCTCTGTATCTCTTGTGAAGTCAATAACTCCAGCAATGCCCTCTCGCGATTTACACCAAATACATTATTTTCATGTAGAAATCCAAGAATTATGTTGGAGGCATGCAGTGTATGCCATGTGCGACCCCTCTCATCACTCTCACACTGTGCTGTAGCTTGTTTGCCTGGGCGTACGGAGTCACACAGGCGAGGAACTGCTCCGTGTCCTTCAGCAAGAAATCAAATCCTGGCTTTCTCTGCGACAACTCAAATTCGGAACCATGGTGACCAACAACGGGAAGAACATGGTGTCGTTGCTGCATCAATTATGGCTGAGCTATGCGCCCTGCATGGCACACGTGTTCAATCTGGTTGTCAAGCGGTTCCTGAAGTCTTCCACCCATCTCCAAGACATCCTAAAAATGGCCAGGAAACTTTGCATGCACTTCCTTGAGCTGCAATGGCAGAACAGCATCCCCCAACTTAGGCTGATATGTGATGTTTCCAACCATTGGAATTTCACCCTCCATATGTTAGACCGACTGTTCGAACAGGGAAAGGCCATAAACCATTTTTTGATGATACAAGCAGACAGGAGTATTCCTCTGTGTAACTTTGATGTCAGCCAGTGGCAGCTCATGCGTGACACCTGCCGTTTGCTCAGGCCCTTTGAGGAGGCCACATTATTTGTCAGTCGCCAGGACTACAGAATGAACGATGTCATTCCACTGCTTTATGTCCTGGAACAGATGCTGGTAAATCTGGCTTGTCAGGGTACTAGAGATGTGGCGCATAGAAAGATGGCGGCAGAGTTTGATACGTTTCTCTGTCAATATCTCTGTATACAGTCAGTGAACAGGAACATCATTTATCGCTAGGATATACAAACACCAACCGATGGGGTGTTAACCACCAGAAGTAGGTCATCTGCACGAAGGAGCAGTCATTTTCACAGCTCGACATATCCTCCCGGAAGCTTGACCTCTGCACATCGACGGTCTGCATTGCAAAACATGTCTAAAAGAAAAGTCCTACAGTGCATGCCCTTGGAGGAAACTCTGGATCCGGCACAGGCTGTTTGGCTCCTTCAAAAACAATGGACTCTGTACAGCGTGACACCGATGTATCATTTCTCATACACCAGACTGAAAGAGTATTACAAGCAGCTGTCTGCCCACATAGCTGCCGAGAAGCAGAAGGGTCTTGCCATTGAAGTGGGCTCAGAGCTCAACCTAAAAGCCAAATTTTCCTGTTTACCCAGACTCAAAGGAAAGGACAGAGCTCTACTGGCTGTGCTCATACAGATTTCTTCCAAGCCTCCACTCACCAAGGCAAGCACAGAGGACCATATTGTGTGGACAGGTTGGTTCTGCGGGACATACTCTGAGGACGATCTATTGGAGGTGTTACCAAAGATATTTACTCGTGTCCCGTTCTTCCTGTATAACCGCTCTGAGGCGCTCACGGCTATCATAGGGATGTGGTTCCAAAAAAAATGGTGATCAGTTCTCAGGACCTAACGTGGCTAGCAGCGATGTGGACCGGGTATGACGTGTCTGCATCAGTGTCGGCCACAGACCTTTTTTTCTCTGTGCCCGTTGAACCTTGCATGGACATTTCTTATGCCATCCACGCAGAGGACTTCAAGACTTTATGGAATGATATTCAGAAATCAAAGCACGAGGTCACGTTGGAGGAAGTGAACAATTTATTCCAAAGTCTTTACTCGCATTTCTTCAGACACTTTAGAATCCACTTATCAGCGGCTTGTTTGCTGGACTATCCTCAAGTTATCAGCCATAACTCTATACATTTCTTGATCCGAATGCATTACCCTCGTGGTCCCCCCAATACTGGTCACTGGTCGTCAATCCATACTGATGGATTACTGACCAAATGCTGACCGAGTGAAGGCGGATGCTCAACAGACAGGATCCGTTTTTTGGAGGTTATTGTTCTGACGGATCAGAGGAAGGGCAAAATAATCAGTGACGTCAACACAAACTTACTGCTGACACCCTCTCCACTCTGTCGGGGGGCTCTACTTGTATAAGCGTTTAATAGAACAGTATAGTTTCTGGCAACTATTTACAGCACCGGAGCTACTGCAGAACACCTAATTGCTGGGAGTCAGACCCCGGCTGATCTGATACTTATGTCGTAAGTATAGGTAATCAATGTCAAAATTTTAAAGGACCACTTTTAAGGATCTACTGCTAACGTATTGGTGCCAGTTCATGCCCTAATGGGTCAATTTGGCAGCACAAGAGGGACTTACACAATTTTAGAGAGGTTTTTTTCAAGTTTTATTGTTGTGGCTGATCAGTGTATTGAAAAAACAAAAATAAATAGTAAATATAGGTAAGCATGCAAAAAACTACTATCATTGTTGTTTTGAACCTGGAAATGAATATAAGATGGCTGCTATCTCCCAAAGAAGACTAAAGTGGCAAATGTTCAATTTTGTCCAAAAAGAAATGGAGAAAGACCATTTTCCCATGACCTTTAGAATCTTTTGGAGAAATATGGTATATTTCTATGCCGCCCTTTCTTTTCCTTCCAGCTGTAAACCTTCTTATTACAGTTTTATCTATACATAATAGACAGTGTGATAGTAATGACAGGATGGAGCTGAGACCATTACTCACTTTTACAGCGCATTACTCTGTTTGCGGGAGTTATGTCTTAGATCCAACAATTGTAAAAAAAATATAACAAAATAACAAGAAAAGAGGCAAGATCAAGACGGGAAAGATGCGGATCAGGTCTAACAATGCAGCAGAGCTGAGATTCCTATTAAGTACAGTGTAGGTTTGGAACAAGTTCTCTTGATGTTTAATGCAGGAGTTTGAAAATGCCACCATGCACCCGCAGCCCCAGAAGTTCGGTTTGATAGCTGTCAAATGTATCAATTGTCCTTCCTCCTATTCTTTCTCACCAATCTCCTTTGCTCTGATTTCTAATACATGTGGAGGAGCAGGCAGGTAGCGTAGTCAGTAGTGATGAGCGGGAGGTGCCATATTCGATTTCGCGATATTTCGCGAATATTCGAATGAATATTCGTGTTATATTCGTCGAAATCGAATATTCGTAATTATTCCAATTATCGCGAATAATATCCGAATTTTTTTTTCGCGTATTGCGATTATTTATCTTGATAGTATAAGGCAACATTCCTATGCTAATTGACTATGGCTAGGCTAATATGTGTATTTTACGAAATTTCGTGATTTGCTCTAACTTCGTCTCTTAGAATATTACGAATATTCTAAAAGACGAAGTTAGAGCAATATTACGAAATTTCGTAAAATACACATATAGATTGTAATTTAGCTAATATAGTGCTATAATCCCTTTTTTTTCCTCTAATTTTTTTTTGCCTCTTCTGAACTTAAGTTTTGTAAAATATGTACACTATTAAAAAATATTACTATAGCAGTATATTAGCTTAAATACAATCTGTGTATTTTACGAAATTTCGTAATATTGCTCTAACTTCGTCTTTTAGAATATTCGTAATATTCTAAGAGACGAAGTTAGAGCAATATTAAGAACATTTGCAAAAGTCGAAATTGCGATGCGAGTAATATAATACGAAATAATCGCATGAAGATTTCAACTTAGCACTGCTATATTCCATATTCTAGCCTAGTATGGAATATAGCAGTGCTAACTTAGCACAGCTATATTCCATATTAGGCTAGAATATGGAATATAGCAGTGCTAAGTTGAAATCTTCATGCGATTATTTCGTATTATATTACTCGCATCGCAATTTGCGAAATTTCGTAAAATACACATATAGATTAGATTGTAATTTAGCTAATATGGAATATAGCAGTAAGTTGAAAACGCCACTGACTGGAGCAGCCAGGAAGCCAGGAATCCAAAGGACAGGTAAGAACAACTTTAGAGAAGTGGGAAAGAAAAAAATATAATAATAAAAAAAAACGAATATTCGAATTCGCGAATATATAGAACGATATTCTAAATATTCGCAAAATCTCGAAATTGCGATATTCGAGAAAAAAATTCGCAATTCGAATATTCGCGCTCAACACTAGTAGTCAGGTGAAGACAGAGGTCAGTACACAGGAACAACTATATCCGTATGGAGGAGCAGGCAGATGAGAAGAGCTTGTCTAAAGGCTAGAAGCACAATAATCTCACAAGGAAGGAAGTGCAAGGCCAGACTTAAATAGGGTGAAGTAGGGTGAGCCAGTCAGGAAAACAGGAACTGGATTTGCAGGAGCAAGGTAATACCGTACTAGAACAAGGTTCAGCAGATGAGCTGCCCAGAATGGTGAATAGCTCACCAAGAAGAGCTGCTGCCTAGAGCACAGGAGTTCCTGGGCTTGACACCTGACAGGAACCTTGATTCT